>NC_088868.1:8815883-9033383 GCF_032884065.1 Artemia franciscana
TATCCTCTGTGTGTTTTTTTCTACTTTTTTGTGCCTATGTGTGCGTGATTGTTTGTTTGCACCTCTCTGTGTTGGACTGTGTGTTAACCTGTCCCTGTTTTTGTCTATCTGACTCTGCTTGTTTGTTTGTGTGTGTGTTTTTGTTCCTCTTTCTCTCTCTTTCTCTCTGTTTCTCTCTCTCTCTTTCTCTCTCTCTCTCTCTCTCTCTCTCTCTCTCTCTCTCTCTCTCTCTCTCTCTCTCTCTCTCTCTCTCTCTCTCTCTCTCTCTCTTTCTCCGTGCCGGTTTGTCTGATTCTGTGGCTTTCCTGTCTTTGTTTCTGTCTTTCTTTTTTATTTTTTGTCTCTCTCTTTCTCTCCGTGTCTTCGACTCATTGTGTTTGCGCATTTTTTTTTCTTTCTCTCTCTCCGTGCCTGTGTGTCTGCTGTGAGTTTGCCCGTCTCTGTGACTGTTTAGTTTGTCTGAGTCTGTTTGCTTGTTTGTGTTTTTCTATCTCTCTCCCTGTCTTTGTGCCTGAACTTTCTCCTTATCTGTCTTTCATATCTGACTCTGTGTGTTTGTTTGTGTGTGTTTTTGCGTTATTTCTCTCACTCTTTCTCTCACTCTCTCTCTCTCTCCGTGCCTTTGTGTCTTACTGCTTATCAACCTTTCTCTTTGTATTTCTTTGTATGTTTGGAAGTCAAATTCTGTGTGTGCTTTTGTCTCTCCCTTTCTCAATGAATGTGTATTTGAATGTTTGTTTTCCTGTCTCTCTGTCTGTCTTAGTGTGTCTGACTCTACGTGTTATACTTTCTATGAGTTTATCGTTGTTTGCCTGTATATTTGACTCTGTGTGTTTGTGTATATTTCTTGTCTCTCTTTTTTTTCTTGTGTATCTTACTGTTGGTTTATCTGTTTCTGTATATGACTTTATGTATTTAAATATTTGTGTTTGTTTCTGTGTGTTTGCGTTTATTTCTGTATCTTTCTCTCTCGCTTTCTGTCGCTCTCTCCCTCTCTCTCTCTCTGTCTCTCTCGCTCTCTCTTGGTAAATAGTTTCCCATCTTTTTACAATCCTATTTTCACCAATGACACTTTAAAGTTAGGATGTAAGAGTATGGTAAGAAAATTAAGATTTAACAGGCTTTTTCAGCATGGAGAATTTTCGAGGCAACATCTTTTCTGGGCGTTGGCAGATGATATTCGTGCTAAGAGGCTGGTATCTCAGCTTTTCAATTTCAAAACTTGATACTCAATTAGTCAAGTTTTTGTTCAGGCTACGTAAGGCCAAAATCCCAAAATCTTACACTCAATAAATATTCTGATTCTCTATAAACCTGATTTTGAAAATGTGTGACATCTACAAATCCTTTGGACCATTTAT
Organism: Artemia franciscana; assembly: GCF_032884065.1. Classification (NCBI taxonomy): domain Eukaryota; kingdom Metazoa; phylum Arthropoda; class Branchiopoda; order Anostraca; family Artemiidae; genus Artemia; species Artemia franciscana. The sequence goes on from NC_088868.1 coordinate 8,817,245, forward strand.
TTGAATGTTGTTCAGTAGATTATGTAACAATGCAGAAAGTTTTAGACAATTTACTTTGGAAGCATAACACAAAACATGGGAAAAGTCATAAAATTGCAGCTATCCATTTCTTTCTAAAATGGATAGTTGTAAGATGGTATAAAATTATGTTTACAACTCATGGTGTTAAATAAACGAATAACTTCTTTTTCTGTGTTATTTGAAAAAAACGATATATAAGACTAAGCAGTTATTCAGAAGCCATGAAGGATTTTTTTTTTGGTTCTTACATTGTTTTTTCTCAACCCAATTTTTCATGATATTCCTCTTTTTCATAACTTTAAAAACTGAAAATTCAAATGTTGTTCTTATTATAAACTAGGAAGCTTACGAGTTTAAAACTAATAATAAAACTTACAGTATCTAATGTAAACTGCCCTTAAGAAAGTGAATTTTTTTTTTAATTTTATTTACACTTTCCTTTTTAAGTAATGAAATCTTCTGTTCCTTAATACTACTCTTAAAATAATCTTTCTATATTTCTTTCTAGAAAATTTGAGAATATTCGTGCTAAGAGGCTGGTGTCTCAGCTTTTCAATTTCAAAACTTGATACTCAATTAGTCAAGTTTTTGTTCAGGCTACGTAAGACCAAAATCACAAAATCTTACACAACAATAAATATTCTGATTCTCTATAAACCTGATTTTGAAAATGTGTGACATCTACAAATCCTTTGGACCATTTATTTGAATGTTGTTCAGTAGATTATGTAACAATGCAGAAAGTTTTAGACAATTTACTTTGGAAGCATAACACAAAACATGGGAAAAGTCATAAAATTGCAGCTATCCATTTCTTTCTAAAATGGATAGTTGTAAGATGGTATAAAATTATGTTTAAAATTCATGGTTTTAAATAAACGAATAACTACTTTTTCTGTGTTATTTGAAAAAAACGATATATAAGACTAAGCAGTTATTCAGAAGCCACGAAGGATTTTTTTTTTGGTTCTTACATTGTTTTTTCTCAACCCAATTTTTCATGATATTCCTCTTTTTCATAACTTTAAAAACTGAAAATTCAAATGTTGTTCTTATTATAAACTAGGAAGCTTACGAGTTTAAAACTAATAATAAAACTTACAGTATCTAATGTAAACTGCCCTTAAGAAAGTGAATTTTTTTTTAATTTTATTTATACTTTCCTTTTTAAGTAATGAAATCTTCTGTTCCTTAATACTACTCTTAAAATAATCTTTCTATATTTCTTTCTAGAAAATTTGAGGAAAGTATGACAACTAGGATAACTGAAGAAGCCATTATCCTTCGTAAATTCAATGATCTTTTGTATCAGGCCTGTAGTGTCTCTCAACGCAAAATTGACATTAAGAAAATATTAATCATAGGAAAGGCAACGCTGTCAGAGCCATTCACAAACAGGTATAAAACCATTTTTTTAGATTACGTCAAATTTTTTGTAGGTCTAGCATTTTCCTACTCAACTACATGAAACTCCAGCAAAAACGATGCTAGTTCATTACATTATTGCTCTTACCATACTAGTGACTCTATGAATCTGGAAAACGACTCGTATTAGTTTGATCATTTATATCTAGAGCTCTTGATTGCTTAAATTAAAGTTTGAAAATCTGTATTTATTTTTAGGCATCAGTAGGTTACTTTTTAATGCAAAAATCACAACTGAAGTAAAATATCTAAATACTGCTGGTGGAAATTTCTATTTTAACCGAACTTAAATCACAAGAATAACGGGGATCAGAATTACCCTAAAAGCTTGCAATTGTAACCACTCAAATCTTCCGTTTTGGTTCAAGGCTGATTTTGAGCTCTTGGCTAATGGCCATGCTACCGTTGCTACTAATATAAAATTACCAAGATCCATTTTATGAAGTGGCTATCACTGTTACTACGATTAAATGGTTTTTTAGCTTCATGTGATGTTGATTAGAACCATTAGTGTAAATTTTTAGCACCAATTCCTTCAAGAGAAGGTAGTCAAAGAGCACAGACAAAAACGTTATTAGATGTAAATTTGCTTTTGTTATTCAGAAAGTGACTAAAATTTGAGTCACATAGGTGAGGAATACAATTCTGGCAAAAATAAGCTTGGAAGACAAGTCAACTTTTTTATTAAGTGGCTATTCTATGGTTTACAATAAAGCTTAAGTTATAATTAGGAGAAAAATTCAAATAATTTAAATACAAATTTCCATAATGATAGTACAAATTTATTTCCGACAGAGTTTGCTTTGGGCATATAAGTTAGAAAAGGGCCAAAAGATTTAAAAATTACCTGAACAATATAATGAACTCATAAATTCTGAAATTTCAGGATGTCTAGATTCTAAGCCTCATCCTGCCTGTGCGGGTTATCGTTCCTCAATGAAATTTAAGATTTTAAAATTTATGGAAACATTTCAAAACAAATTCTTTGGATTGAAATTGTTCCTAATGAAAAAATGTTTTCTGTCCATGTTAAAATTACTTCAGGACTTCTCCAAATGGGCAAGTTATCTCAAAAGTTTACCTTACAAGATATAATGTGGTCTACATAATAAAAACAACAACATAATTAGTAATCTAAACATAATAGTAATATGTTCATAATTAACCAATGTCAAAGTCATTTGAATGATGTGCAATATTTAAAGATTATATGTGTTTAGGGAGTGGAAATTGTTTCTATAGTAAAAGTGCATATGACATATGGATTTTTTCCAGATTGCATATTCTCTAGAAAGACATTGAATACTACGGGGAAAGTCAAGGAATATGGTGTTGTAGGAGTTGTGAGGCTAAGAAAGTGGGTTTTAAAATTGGCATAACATGTTATCATGTTACCTTTCAGCCTTCAACTTTTACCCTTTCTTCTGTTACATGGCTAAAATTTTATTTGCCTTGTCCCCTCCCGAAACTATTCCTAAAAGTTTCAACTTGATACCCACACCGTCCCCAACATATGAAAAATGCACTATATCTACAACTCGGAAATGCTTAATGCCGTTGAATACACCTCGCTGTTCAACTTTGCAGATGTTACAAGTCCCACGGGAACAATAGTGAGTCAGGAAGAAAAAGATTTAACCATTTCCCCTGCCCTAGGACAAAATTAGGATGAAATGAGTCAAACTCCCCTCCTTTTTTAACAGTGTTTTTGAGTATTTTATTCAGAGCCCAGGCCGTTCTCACGATATTACAGATATACAATAATAATGATATTGATCTGTCATTAGCTCCGCTAAGGACTGTCACTTAGCTCCGCTAAAGACTGTCACTTAGCTCCGCTAAGGACTGTTACTTAGCTCCGCTTTAAAAATACCCAAAAGCAAAATACTCCTATTTTATCACCAATCATTCATCAGCATTACATTCCAGACAAAATGTACACAAACCATATTGACACCTTGTTTGCAAATAGTCTCTTTCGATTCAAAATTATCTTTGCATCTCTAAAAGTGACTGCGCAATGTATGTCATGATAAGAAAAATATACCCTTTCCCAATTGTTTAAGCTGACATGGCAATCCCTGAAAGATTCAATTTAGTGCCTTAAGATGTTCCTGATATATTGCAGAAAGTCAATTTTGACAAGCATTCAATTCATTATCCACTTCAATGGTCTCAGAAAATGTTAAATTGATACCTTCACTGGCTTCTATGGCACTGATTACGTCTTTTTGGACAGCCTTGATGTAATTAGAGTCGTTCAATTTAGTGCAATATTCCTCGATACACTCCTTTTAAGTTTCAACTTAATATTCTTAACTGTTCTTAGGCTGTTTGCATGTAAGTCCCTTTGACAACATGGGTGCACAGAGTTTCTATTCATTTATTTTGACATCCCCCTAAACATTCTCTGAAAACTTCAATTGGAAGCTTTTGCCTATTAAATGAATATTTTACACGACCTCTCCTTTTCTTCTGCAAAACTCAAATTTAAAAATATTTTGATTAATATTATTACTGTTCTTTTTCTTGTCACCCCCTGCATGGATCTTTTTATTCCTGGGAGTATATCTATTCATCATTTTGACTAATTTAAAAAAAATCAATATTTTAAATTTCATAAGATCTTTTCAGGTTCATGCTGATTAAAATTCTAAAGAACTATCAACTTTACACATACCCATGAACAAATTACGACCCTGAAAAGCTTTATCTTGTGTTTGAACAAGGTTTCCAGAGTGACAAAGGGAAGAAGTGACCTTGAAAATAACTATGCCGTAAAATAAAGCATATGTAAAAGCCCTTTTCAGATGTTTCAAACTACCTTCTGTAAAAATTAGAAACCTTACGTCTTTTTCAAAAGGAATTTCATGGATGTATGTTTGTTTGTTTGTCTTCATAGGTTATTGTATAGAGCCAGTAGTTTGGGAATATTAGGAAAGGTCTCATTTGAACTGAAGTTAAGCTTTTCTATAATTTTTTTCCAACAAAATAAAATTTCCACCCAAAAAGGGACGAACCGCTATTTATTGAAAATTCTGAGACTACCAATCAATTTTAGAGTTATTGGAATACTACCTATTGAGCTTCCCAGTTAGAGGCAGGAATACGGTGTGATGGCAAATTACTTTCTAAAGAGTCACGTAGTATACATAGAATAAACGGTCAATGTCAACTTGACTTAGTTGACTTACTTGACTTAATGCTCCTGCTGAAATACTTCGGACGTCGAGAGTGATGTTACACGGTGCCTACATTTGGACCGGTCTCTTGCAAGGATGTGGATACCCTCCTGAAAATTTGCCATGACTAAGAAGGCGCCTGTCGTGTCCTTCCATCTGGTTGGAGGACGACCTCTTGGGCGTCTCCCGCCGTGCAGCACGGGATCAAAGTCAAAAATCGTTCGTGCGAGAGTTTCAGGGGGCATGCAAAGGAGATGTCCGAACCACTGTAGTGTTCGTTGGGCGAGTTGGACTGAGAAGGACATTAGAACAGTTAACGCCAAGAGATTCTCGTTGCTAACAAAATCGTGCCAGCGTAGTCCTTCAATGCAGCGAAGATGTTTTGTTTGGGCTATATTTACGGTGCTAAGCACAGACTGAGTGGCTGGCCAGGTTTCGGCTCCGTAAAGAAGCACAGATCCCACCGAAGCATTGTATATGCGCAACTTGGTCCTACGGATGATAGAAGGTCTCCTCAAAAGGGCACTTAGTCTTCCCACTACTGCTGTGGCTTTGGCAATTCGGTGCATTAGATCTTTTAGGATTAATCCGCCATTTGAGAGGATAGTGCCAAGGTATGTAAATTCCTCAACAATCTCAGCTGGTTTGTCACCAACCATTAGGACTGGCGGGGGACGCGGCGAGTTACGGGGTTCAACAAAAATCAGTTTTGTCTTCTGCCGCTTAATCGACAGCCCTATCTTTAAGGCTTCATCAGCAAGGATCTGTAGGGCTTCTGTGAGCTTCGACGGTGAATCGGACACAAGAGCAAGATCATCGGCATAATTAGCGTCTGAAAGTACTCTGTTACCGTAATGCAACCCAAACTGGAAGTGGTTTATGGTCCGAGTAATAATGTAGTCGATGAAACAATTAAATAGCTCTGGGGCAGCAGCACAGCCCTGACGGACTCCAGTATTGATATCAAAAGATGAGCTGTGTCTGCCATTGACTTGCACCCAGCTCTCAGTCCCTTCTTGGAGCCGCTCGAAAAGGTTGCAGTACTTCGCTGGTAGTTCCGTTGTTTTCAGTATGAGCCAGAGTGATTGCCGGTCGACAGAATCGAAAGTAGTCTTGAAACCCACAAAGGCAACAAATTCTTTTTGTTGAAATTCTCGAGTCTTATCGAATGTATTTTTCTTCTTCGGTATGCTAGACATAAGTAATTAGTGCTATGCACAAGAATAAAACTGCTTTGCTTAAGATAGAAAATGATAGCAGAAGCTGGTTTTGTATTAGACCGGAAGCTAAGCAGGGTTGTGTTCTATCCACATTCATGTGGATCGTTTTGAATGATTTTGTAATAAGGAGCACCGAAAAGGAAATAAGAGAACACGAAATCTAATGAGAAAGAATAACTTTCTTTGACTTAGATTATGCTGATAATTTAAGCATCCTTGATGGAAGTATGAGAAAAATGAATGAACTTTAATTAAAATTGATGTTAAGAAGACTCAGTCGTCATGATTTTGGATCATTAAAATGAAAACGTGACATTTATTAACGAAAAGAATGATCAAGTGGACAGCTCCAATTACCTTGATAGTATTAATAGGAAAAACAGTGGGAGCAGTTAAAAGTCGACATTAGAATAGCCAAGACTTAGGTTTTACAGTCGAAAAAAATTTGTAATAAGAGGCGGATAAAACTATGATCCTAGAATATAATACTGGAATATACACTGATGGTGGAAGTTGAATAGGGTTCTGATGCATAAACAATCCGAACATTGAAAGAAGATTTGCTAGATATTTTTGGATGCCTGGGAGAAAAACTGTGCAACTTCTAACCACTTAGTTCCTCCAAACCTTTACTTGGTAGCTTGGTAGCTGAAGTTGAATGAAGACCTATTCAATCCAAACCTTCTTCCTTGAACCACTTATCAATTTTTTTGGTTAGTTAGTACCAAGGCTCATTCTTCATTCCATTTTTCCATGCGACGAAAACCAGATGTGGTTAAATTATGCTTTCTTCAAGTTTTTACCTGATTTCCCGGTCTTCGCTCGTTTCTGAAGACATTCTTGTTTTTCACCTCTAATAATTTTAAATTATGCCAATGAGAAACTCCTGTTTTAAATGTGGTTCGTATTTATTTTCATTGTTGAAAATTAAGAGGCTAGTTTAGCTTGTCACTCTTGCCGTCTGATATCGTCTCTTATAGCAGAATCTCCATTCCTCACTTCTCTAAAATAAAATTTTGAGAAGGGGGAAATTCTAGTGAATTGGCTACAAATTCCTGATTGATGAAAACCAATGCCAGTTTGATTCTTATCTTTTTCTTTAATTTTCCGTTATGTTGTTTGAGTGGTGGTCTTCGTTTCATTATGCCTAGGGCAGAATTTCATTTGATTAGATAAAAACAATCATATTCTACTAAGATCATGGAATTTTCTTCTTCAAAACCTCAAATCTCCTTCGAATGGCTAGACAATCAAGTGCCCTTTTTTTTACAGTAGAGACATGTTAGCAAATCCTGAGAGCAGCTGATGAGAGCAGCAGTAGAGACATTTGTCAGAGGTAGAAGTTGAGAAGACTAATAGAGATTTTAAATGGAATTTCTAATATTTTTTGTTGTTAAGAGTTGACCAGTATTGTGCATGGGTTGCCATTTCTTTACAGTCGAAGTATTGCGGTCCACGTTGCTTGTAATTAGACTATATCCCATTTCTTTTTATAAAGTTACCTATTTTATATTTTTTTATTGACACACTAAAGACTATTGAGTCTTGATTCAGAGTTCAAAGTGTGAAAATATATATTTGATACTGCTTGGACATTAATTCAGTAAATTTAATTGTGAAGAGAAAAAAATCGCTATAGCGATTAGAGTGACGTATACTCCTTACTGACATAAATATTAATGATATTGCACGGAGCAAAATCATTAGCAAGAAATTAGACACTTCATTTAGCCATCAAGTAGTAAGTATAATTAGGAATTCCGATATTTAAAGGCAATCACGCTGCGATAGAGGTGGAGAGAGAAAGGTAAGCAGAAGGGGGGTGAGTGAGTTGGTAGCAAGAGCTGTGATACCCGCCGGGCGTGCTGCTTAAATTATGGGGACAAGGAAACCACTTCTCAACACTTCCCTTACTTTTCTATTCATTATAACGTATCCAGTGAAGCATTGGCCAGGTGAAATTGTTTCCCAAGATAATAGAAAAAGCGGATAATCACGTGTGAATAATTCCCAAGCTGATTTTACATCACCCTGGTGCTATTCAGTGAACCAAAAATTTTACTAAACACTAATAAGATAGATATAGGAATGTAACTAGAAGGGTCATTCTTTGGTCCATATTTGAAAAGTATCATAACACGACCAGACTTTAAAGCAATTTGGAAGCCACCATTTTCAAAAGATATTTTGACGAATTTCGTAAGAGCACCAACGATGACAGGAAGAATGAACTTGAAAACCTTAATAGGAATCAGGTGTGGGCCAGAAGATGAACAACCCTTCAAACTGCTACCGATTCTGGCTATTTCAACTTCATATATAGGCTCAAAAGCCATTTATTTAAGAGAAGGTTCAAGATAAGACCTAAAATCATATAGAGTTGAAGAAGGACTTACAGAAAAGGCTGTAGTTTTCTTGATAGTAGCAAAGTGAGAAGTAAGAGCGCCTTGCACTTTCAGGTCACCGTCTTCTATTTTACCATCAATTAAAACACTTTAAGGGGCAGAAGGAGACAAGATGATGGCCTGATGACAGAATTGATTAGTAGCCATGTTTTCTTCATGTCTTTTCAGCACGCAGACATTTTATTACGGTGAAATGACGATTTTGCCCTCCGGCAAAGGAAATTATAAACTCCACTATAAGATTTAAAAAATGTAAAGTTGATAATCCCGCGAAGAGGGCTTAGAGGACCTGAAAGCCTTCCACGGGTTATTTTTTCCTCCAACTCGGAGTCCAAGAGTCATCCACGGATTTCAAAGGGTTGTTCTCTTCAATCCCATATTCAAACGGGATGCCTAACAATTATCCTATATAATTTCTTTCAAAGAGCCTTAAAAGGAATTAAAAAATGAATCTATACTATATTTATTTTCAAAAATGCCCAACAAATTATCTGCCAAGCACGATCTAAGAAGATCCAACTCCTGATTATTAAACTTTGAAGACGAAAAGCCAGCTCCCCGGTGCCTCCTAAGTAAGGAATCAGAAATGTCATAAACGGTAATTCAGGTAAATCGTCTGAGATACTACTCATCATTATAGAATTTTTCGCCTACGTTAACAATGAAAAAGCAATATCAAGCAAAGAAGCAGTACCATCTTGAAAGATTGTCTTTATCTTTTGGATAATCACCAGCACATCTTGCAAGTTTGGGAGGATTCTTACACAATTTCGCCATCTGACCGAATTGTTGACAACTATAACATTGCATAGGCAGAAACTTGAACTCGATAATAAGTAGGTGATCGTTTCCAACCAATAAACTTTGACGTTAGGCTTGTTCAAGATATGCCTTTTCAGCAAATTCGAGCCAAAAGGAGCGCATTCTACCTAGCTGCTTAGCTTCAGAAAAGTTTTTTACCAACAGAGAGAGATCATCAGATTTACTGTTTTCAGGGGTCGGGCTAAAGAATCCAAATATGATGGGCTTTTCACTAGGCATTCGAAGATTGATCATGATCGTTGAGAGAGTTTGCTACTGACTGAACAGCATCTTTATCAGACAAAATAAGCTGCTAAGCATACTTACAGGACTTTAATGAAGTAACATGACCACTGCCATTGCCACAGATTTTACTAAGAAATTTTATTTTTTTTTTATACGGGATCATGAAGTTCTTTGGGTGGAGTCTTCAAGACTACTGCAAAGGTCGGAACCAACGTTAACCCAGAGAATTTTAAAACAATTTAAACAATCACTCTTTAGGCATAACTCTTTGACTTTTCGTGTATATGAAGTAGTTATTTTACCAGGAACTATAGGCACCACATTAGGTTCAAAATGGTAGGATGGGGTAGATCCACTTTACTTTCATCAAAGGGATCAAGACATATTATCATATTTCCAACATTACCAATGATCTTTTATCTATTTGCAGCACGTGCAAAAACAGTCTACAATTTCTTGGAATCAATTATTAAATCAATGCTAAAAAATTCACAAGGAGTTTCTGCAACATCAATAGAAGGAATTCCCGCCTTTCTTGCTGTTTAAATTAACTGGATATTACTGCGAAAAAAGGCTTATAGCAGAGCTTTGAAATATTTTACAATTTTTGAGATAAAAAGAGCCTAGTGACTAAAAAAACAGTCAAAAAATTTCCAATTTAAGCCACATGTATGCTCTTGTAACTCCGATTCAATACAATATTGACATTTTCTGTAAAGAGTAAAAATGAGTGTATCTATGCTATGAATAATTAACACATCTATGATTGGTATTTTATTTGTAATTTCAATTTCTAAGGTGAACTGTAAATTTCTATCATATCTATTAGGGTGATCTAAATAAAACCTGCAGAACCAGTTATGGAGATTGACAACGAAGTGTTTTTGATCAAAGAAAGACCCATTCTCTCGTGGTGTGGTTTGGGGAAACGTAAGCTTCAGTGCTCACTTATTAACGAGGAGCTACGAGAAAGACTAAATCAATCCTTCTGATCGTTGGGATTTGAGCAGAAACTCAAGTGGCTTAAGCCGTACATCCCAGCCAGCAAGCCAAAGCGAAGGCGAGTCTAAATTGAAGAAAATTCTTCCATCAGAAAGAATAAATCTACAATGTTTTACTTCTCAGTTGATTCTGAACTGAAGCAGGTCTGCAAAAAAAAATGTTTTATGCAATCCTGTGCTACCCCCCGAAATCCAACAAGATCATCCAGCATGTTCTTCGCAAGTACGCAGAAGATCCTCTCAAACTCTAAGGAATGGTTGAAAAATGAGGAAAGGTGGCGAGAGAGCATGCAAAGATTTATATGGAGAAGCACGAAGAATGCTGGTTAGACGACACATTGTGACATTAGAGCCTTTTATGACACAATATAGGCACGAGCACTGTCCTAAAATGAAATGTCTCTCAAGAAAAATTAACATTAATTTCCTAGTAAAGGATTTTAAAGAACAAAATCCCGGAGTGGAGATTGGACTGAATATGTATCGAGAAGAACTGAAGAAATAATATGTCTCTTTGAAAATACCTTCAATTGATGATTGTGATACCTACTCACACCTATCAGCCCAAATCAGTGCCGGATCAGCCTCTGAAATTGAGGTAACAAAGCTGGAAAAGTATCAAGAGAAGTAAAAACAGTGAGGAACCTTTACGCTACTGACGCATATCGTGTATGGAAAAACACCGAAAGGGTTTACAGCTTCGACTTGCAGAAGATCCTTCTTCTGCCCGCGATGCTGTCTTCAAAATACCCTTTTTTCCTCAGTCGTCTCTTGACCTTCAACGAGACCTTTGAAATAGCTGGGGCAAGGAGCCCGACTTGTCCCTCATATTGTGTGACATGGCACGAGGAAATTTCTGGAAGGAATGCGAATGATATTGCAAGTGCTCTTCACAAATTCATTGAAGTTCAGGCTGCTCTTTGAGTGAAAGACATCATACTCTACTGTGACAACTGTACCGCCCAAAACAAAATTGGACACTATACACTGCTTTGGTTCAGATTGTCAACGCCTTAGAAAGCATAACCAACCGAATTGGTCTTCGTTACTTGACAAAAGGCTGAAGTCACATGAGTGCGGACACAGTCGATGCCAACATCGAGTAAAAGATTCGTCGCACCAAAGCCGCATGCTCTTTCCAGAGCTTAAACGGTCTTATTTTCCAACCCCGGGGGAAAAAGGAAATCCTGAAAACTTACTTTGGAGATTCAGATTGTTCAAGTCAGGAAGAAACACGAAAAAAATACCATGTAATTTTGCTGATATTGTGCAGCTGGCTTTTGTCAGAGGCAAACAAACCATGTCCGTGAAAACTGACTTGAACGAACCTCCTCAAGAATGGGATTTCCTACGGCGAAGGTTCGATGGTAAACATTTCCCCTCGATGATGTCAAAGCCAAAAGGGGTAGAGAGTGAAACACTTGCCATCATACTTGAGAAGCTAGTTCCCTTTATGGAAAATAGAGTCAACCACTATTTTTGCCAAATATACCAGCGTCAACAGGTAGTGAAGAATTGTTGGGGTCAATCAACTAGTGTGTACTTTCTTTATTTTTTTTTATCTTTTTTACCTGAAATAAATACATTGTCCATCAATTAGCTCTTCCGTGACTTGGTGTATATCCAGCGTTGCCATACTTCGCGTGAACAGACGTACATCAAATTGATCATATAAGCAAAAGACTTATGCCCAACTGACCAGAAAACTAAACAGATGTATATCCAATTCTCCTTTATTCAGAAGGGCGTATGTTTTTCAAGTTTCTAGTGAAAGAAACGTAAAGACCAAACGGACAACTTCTCAAGTTCGGAAATACTTGAAAAGCCACCTATCGACTTCTGCAATATAAAAACCCCGACTTAACTTTAAAAGCCTTTACTACAGGCTCATTTGGTCTCCAGAGAAGTGAAGTTTCTGGAATTTTTGAACCCAATTTTCTCAAAACGTGGTTTTGTGTATACGTCTCTTTGTCAGAGAACGGCTGAAATGAACGGCAAAAGATAAAAATATTTGAAAAAAGAGTATGATTCCTTATTTAATTACCTTCGATCTGAGCTATAGCTGAAGAATTTTGGAGTATCTTGTAATTTTTTATTGATTTTAAGATAGTTTTTTGCAGTTTTGATGGATTCTTAGGGAATTTGAAGAAATGTGGATGTCGCACCCATTTGTAGACTATATAACGCAGATTTTGATTTTCAGCGTGGTTGATTACATTAGATTGCACACTCAAAGCTTCTGCTGCTTGTTGATCACATCAATCCTTAAATATCAACATGTCTCTCGTATGGCTCCCTGACTAGAAAGGGATCACTAGGGAATATATTCTCTCTAAGAGTCTGGTAAATAATCTTATATCTTCTCAAACATAATTCTCTATTCATTAGTGTCTCTTGAACCTGGCACTACATATTTTCAAAACCACAGCATTTTCCTAGTCTATTTAAGGCTTTGATAGCTCCTATATGGGCCCCTGCAAAAACACTTGAAAGCATGAAATGGATATAAGTATTAACTAGTTTTTATTCTGTTTGTTTTTTTTTGGTAAAATGATCTTAAATTGACGTCTCTATTTTCTTTTGTCGGAGTCATCCATTGAATATAATGAGACATCTACCGGAAACAAATGGAGATCCCCTAACCCTTGAACTAAAAAAGGACTCCCTTCCTTTCCCAAAGTTGAGGTAACTAGTTCTGAGCTCTACCCGAAATATCAAGTCTTGAAAATTCTTCGGTAGTCTGAAATTCACCTTCTTGGCGCCTAGATCCCATTGTGGAGGACCTATCCCAATTTGTGCCAGCAATTCCCCAATGAGTGCTAAACGCAGCAGATTCCACTCCTAGAGCCTGTCTCAAGCAGGACTACGCTTCACTCCCCAACAAAGCTATCCAGCCTTCATGGCCAAACGTTTTTGGACCGATCATACTAAGACTGTCCTCGTCCAGTTTGTGATGGGTAGACCCGCAGGTCTGACGTCTATGCCTGATAGGTCCATTCTCCATCATAGACGCAAGATCCCCCTTAGTAGCCTAAGTACTGAGTTCATCCCCATCCCATGCTCTTTAGTCCCGGGAACGCTTACACCAGCTAAAATTGACACATATCCCTTAAAGAGCCTAGCCAACTTAGTGTGACCTTACTGTTTATCCACACACTCTTGAAGCTTTTACCTTTACCAAAAACACTTTGGGGAACATTTAAGCTTAAGTGGGTATTCTCCATTTTTATTATTTCATTTACTGCTACTCCACTCTCTGGACCTTTTGTTTGGAATTTTTCATTTCATCTTTACTTATACAGAAAAATCAATCGGGATTTTATTTCCTAATAGTGCTAATTGCTCCACTTTATACCAGTGAAGATTAATAGACCAGTTTTGCTGAATAGGGTTAGCTTCTGCTCCCAAAATACCTAGCGTACCAGCACTAAAAAAAACCCTTAAGCTACAGACGAAAATGTCACCGCCAGGCCAGATTGAAACCACCAGAAAGGTGAACGTAAAATTTCTTGGAAGAGAAAGAGGGCTAAATTTGAACAAAATTAATAAATTAATTTATCCTCCCCCACTTAAACGGGGGTTGTGACGAACTTCAGTGCCGATGTCACCAATTATAAAGTTGCCCCCCTTCTAGGGCCAGAGAATGAGTCTGGTTGTTGCCTTAAGTAGACTTTGGGTGACTTGCAGTACTTAATTCTCTTCCTTAACGTATCGATATGAATCTACAAAATTATTTACCCAAAGCTCATAGGGGAACAATAAATTAATTTGGTAGCGTAATTGACTGAGGCAATTTAGTTCTATTGTACTAAAAATTCGATGACAACTTGACGTCATTGTAAAATTTGATAAGAGTAAAAAGAAGAGAAAATAATGTATTCCGTGTCATTGAATATTTGTCTCCCAATGCTTCTTGTCTGAATTAATTAGTGTGGTATTGTGTGCGCTGCAATTCAAAGTGAGCTAATAACTTGGCGTAACCTCAATTAATTAGACACAGGTTTATTAGTTAGATTTATTAGAATAATGTATTAACCAATTATTTTTCTTAGCAAGAACAAATGTTCCTTGAACCTTGGGTAAACTTCAACTTCAACAAGGAAGACTTTTGACTGAATTTCCTAAGACTATGGAAGGAAATTTAAATGCCTAACCTGACTAGTAATTTTTCCCTCTCCCCTAACCTCTCTGTATTGACATACAGGCTAGCTTAGTTGTATTTACATTAGAGATAGGATTGGGAAGGTAAGAGAATACGCTCTAAGGTGACAGACCTATCCTCAGGATTCAAAATCTATCGTATAGACGCGAGAGAACTAATGAGATGAACAAAACTAAAGTCAAGAAGAATCCAACTTCTGGGTGGATATTTATTGCAAACACTGAGCTGTAGGTCGAAGAAACGATAAGCTGGAAAGGGGGCAAGCTTCTTGTAGCTGCTATTCTTGTTTTTAGCTACCCTACGTTAACACCCGATTTTTCTAAGCTAATTTTCTCTCCTTCATAATTAGCAGTAGTATTAGGAAAAGGACAAACCTTAAGATTAATCCATCCTTAGATTGAGCTATCCTTCAATAATGCCGGTTTTAGGTTGAACCGACCTCAACTAGTTAGAAGGGATAGAGGAAAATAAGAAAACCCGCAACTAATCAATGTAAAACCTAACAAAGACTTTGAGTTATTTAAACGATAATCGCAACCTTCTGTTGTAATCAGAATTGACTTTAATGAAATATCTTAATGAAACTGAATAAATCCAAAGGCTACTTTAAATTATCCGAGAGACTCAATGCTCTAATAAACCAAATGGGTAAGTCTCCCAAAAAGGGAAGATACAGCTCTGACTAGAGTTAGGGCCAGAAAGGGAACGAAAAGAAGTTAATTGACGACTGAAGTCAAAACAGAAAGAGGATATCTCGACATAAGCAAAGTGGTGAAAAGGTTGTATTTATTATTTTAATTTTACATTTAAATAAATTTATACAAGGCAGGTGGTTACCATTACTAGTTACAGAAAGGTTACTTGCCAAAGTCCCTATTCTTTCTCCTCCGATCTCCACACAAGACAGCCCCATTCTCCCCTCGATTTCGATGTTCTCTCTTTTTAGCTTTTAATTGTGATATGTTCAGAAACCAGTTTTGGGCCTTCCCTAGAGATTGGCTAAGATAAATTTTATAAAAGAAATTGTAAATAAGTGTTTTTTTCCTGTATTTTTGGGTCTTGCTTCTAAGAACTTGTAATGTCGTATCATCCTATGATTGTCAATTTAGTAATTTACGAAACTAGTCTGAAGTTGGTCTTCAACTATTTATTATGGTTCAAATGTTTCAATAGTTGCTATTCTCCAAAATAAGGAGATGTCAAAACATTATACGATTTGAAAATCTGTTAAGGCCGATATTAAAACTGAAGGTATTTTCCAGTTAAGCTGATTTGAAATAGCCTGTTTATATTTGATTCATTAGACAAAAGGGGATTTCAACCTTTACCCAAAAATTGAGTTACAAAAAAGAAGTTAATTTATTAAGCATAATAGTAAAGTACTCTTACACTTTAATAAATAGAGGTACTAAAAAAAAAGAAGAAAAACATGACAATAATGTCACTGTTTGTTAAGAAAATCAGTGTGTTTGAATTGTAAAGCTTCTCTGTAGACAATTAAACACCCAAACATCCGTGTGGGATCACAATATGTTGAAACAGCTTTATTCCGCCCAAAAATTGTTATAGTTTTCATTGATTTTCCTATATATTATTCTACAACGTTAGTTACTAAGTCCTATAAAGGTCAATATCTTACGAGCAAAATCAATATTTTGTTTTATAGTTACTTTACATGTGACACGGTTTACAGTACCTAAAATAAAATCTAGCAGCAAGAAAAAGCATAAATAAATCTGGAGTGATAAATCTGGAGCGATCTAAATAGAAAAGTAATTTTAACCTTTATTGAGGTTTTTTGTGGGGATTGGAGTGGTTTCCTCCTGGATGAAGGGGTGGGGTCTTGTAAGGATGGTTTTGTTATTAGGGGCCATGGTTGTATCGAAGAGTGGAGGGGGAGCCATAGTGTGTATTTATTTTTGAGGTGATAAGGGACTCAGCATGCATTTTTTGCATAGAGATGAGAGATGATGTATGTTGTGGCTGTTACATTTTTTTTTAATAAACCCGAATGAACTGAACTGAACTGAACTAAAATACTTAGTTGAATCAGTATTACATAGCCACAGCAATACAATAAATAAATTTCCTTTTTAATAAACTATAATGTATCTACAAATTTCCTAAGTTTCATGCCTCAAAACGATCATTTTTGCCTAAAATTGTAAATATGTGTTAGATATATAAAAATAATACATACTTTTACTTGCACGCACTCTAGTATGTGACTATTTACCTAAAAGCTAAAATTATGCAAAAGCTTTCTTACATAAGATTTATGCTATATTTTCTGTATCGTTTTTCTTTTTCAGGTCTAACTTACTTTGCAACCATTTCTTCATGTACTGGTATGCAGCACCTGGAAGAAGGATTCGCCAGCATTCAGAAGCAAAAAGGATTTTTCAGATAGAGAATTTCTCAGTGAAATAAAAGTAGTTAACTCTGATTGTTTTTCTCACATCTGAATTGTTAATTTTTTCTTAATGTCTTAGAAAAAAATACACTTGTAGAATAATAGTGCTATTAAAAATTTTCTTTAAAAGTACTTTTAGAACAAAAGGCTTTATTTGTTCTATACGATAAAAATTCTCGTTGAAAAGATGTGAGAGATGATTGATAAAGATAAGACTGGCAACTAAAAACTTGCTACAATCGAAAACACTAGAGAGTTATCAGATCACTTGCCCTCTTTGTAAAAGTACAGTTTGTCTTCCTTTTCATTTTTAATATTGCACATTAATTTCACAAGAAAGTAAATTAAGAAAATGTGAATTAAGAAAGAAATAACTTGTTATCGAATAAGCTCCCTTCAAAGTTCTTACATCAACTCCTTCCATACCAAGTGGCCTAAGTAAAATTAAATATTGAAGACAAATCACTGTCTAAATAGGCAGTAAAATTGCACTGTCTGTGATTACTCTCATTAAAAACAAGCTTTTTGTATCTAAACATCACAAATATTTGTCCTTAATATCAATATACACCATCATAGCAGATACGGCAACACAAATGTTTATAAACTCCCAATAAAGCCAATGTGAGTGAGGAGATCGCTGTCTGTCAAGTAAAAATGAAAAACTAGCACCAGTGACACAGCCAGAATTCTGTTTTGGTTGTTTTTCCATCAATTAGGAACACAGAGATTTAGCCATCAAAACCAAACAGACTATATACAAATCAGAAATATACATGTACCGTTTCACATCCTAGACATCCGTAGCCGTTCGTGTCCAGTGATTCTACAACACCAGAGAAATAAGTCACGTAAAAAGGACTTAGAGTAAAATATCAGTCAGATGTTTCGCTTTACCGTAAGTAATTGCTGATGGTACAGAGCGATAAGTCTTCAGTATATTGCTAATGCTTTTACTATGTTGTCTCCAGAGGTGCAAAAAGTAGAAGGAGTTTTCATAGAAACTGCGAGAGCACTTTCGACAGGTAATTAACAGTTCTTTTTCCTGTTTTAACAGTCAAACTGATCAAATGCAACCAAACCCTCTTTTTTACCTTCCTTTTCTAACCGGCCCCCCTTAACCTACAAAATATTTGGTCATAACTTTTATATAGTCTTTTTGTTTTTTAAAAGTCAATAAATATGTCTCTGAGAATGACATGACCCTTACAGACACTTGGGTAAGGGGAAAAAATGTAATTGTTAGTCGCTAAAATATATGTTTTTAAATAGAAAATGGATCTTGTGCGACATCTCAGGAATGGCTAAGTGTGCAAAAATTGAATCATTTAGGGAATACTGAGGGCGATGTTGATATGAATCAGAATACACTCTGTCTATCCAGCTTGTTATAAAATCACAAATGCAACATTTTAAGAACGGCTAAAGGTTTTAAGATGACATTTTCAAGAAATGTCAAGGGTGATGTAGAACTAAGTCAAAAGACACTATGCACATCTACATTGTCAAAAAGTTTGAATTTCCAAAACATTAGGAACTGCTTAGGTTGTTAAGTTGACAACCACTAAGACACTTTCAGTGAATACTGAGGTGGGTTTAAAATAAATAGAGCTAAAGCCTCAGAAACGGTTTTATGCATAAAGCAGATATTTTCAAGGAATGCTGAGGGAGAAGTTTCTCCAGTTCAACTTACATTATTTGTATTCAGGTTGTCAAAATAGTGGGTCTGCAATTTCTCTTGATTGGTTAAGGATATTAATTTGAAATTTTCACGAGATTTTTAACCTACAAACATTACGTGCCTCCAAGTTGTTAAAATCTACACTTTTGCTGAAACTTATCAATGTATTAAGATTGAAATTTCAGGGGATATAGAGAAGGTTGTTAAACTAAAACAAAAAGAAACTTTTGTCCAGGCTCTCAAAGAACGTAACCAAAATATCTTAGAAACTGCTTTGAGTATTAAGTTAAAGGTTTATAGGCAGCACTTGAGGTAATGCTGAACTAAGTGAAAAGACATTATACGGTGCCAGACTATTAAAAGAGGCTTATAGAATATTTTAAAAACGGCTAGGGTCGTGATGTTGAAACTTTCTGGGAACTGTATACGGGAAGTTGAACAAAATCAAATATCACCTTGTTTACCGGAGTATAAATAGGTCGGATGTCTTAAGAGTGGTTATTGGTGTTAAGTTGAATGATAGCACCAAGTCGCCGAAGGTCAACCCAGGTAAACGAGCTCCTCCTACATCCTAATCTGTTCGAGGCCTCCCTTCCAAGAGGCTCCTAGGTTCCTCAAAATGCTCTTTCACGACATCCTCTGACCCTATTTAGAGAAAATTGATTTTTTTAATTGGTCCCAGACGATTGGCCAACAAGGAAAATCTTTCAAAATCTTTCACTCTACATCTGCAGAATTTGTCCTAGTAATTTCATCCTTTTCTTCAATACAGCCATAGATGAACAAAACTAAAGTCAAGAAGAATCCAACTTCTGGGTGGATATTTATTGCAAACACTGAGCTGTAGGTCGAAGAAACGATAAGCTGGAAAGGGGGCAAGCTTCTTGTAGCTGCTATTCTTGTTTTTAGCTACCCTACGTTAACACCCGATTTTTCTAAGCTAATTTTCTCTCCTTCATAATTAGCAGTAGTATTAGGAAAAGGACAAACCTTAAGATTAATCCATCCTTAGATTGAGCTATCCTTCAATAATGCCGGTTTTAGGTTGAACCGACCTCAACTAGTTAGAAGGGATAGAGGAAAATAAGAAAACCCGCAACTAATCAATGTAAAACCTAACAAAGACTTTGAGTTATTTAAACGATAATCGCAACCTTCTGTTGTAATCAGAATTGACTTTAATGAAATATCTTAATGAAACTGAATAAATCCAAAGGCTACTTTAAATTATCCGAGAGACTCAATGCTCTAATAAACCAAATGGGTAAGTCTCCCAAAAAGGGAAGATACAGCTCTGACTTTCACTCTACATCTGCAGAATTTGTCCTAGTAATTTCATCCTTTTCTTCAATACAGCCATAGAAAGCAAGAATAAGCCAAAACATCGTAAAGTGCAGTGTTTGAAAGATCGTGAGTCATTCATTTACCTAAATAATCCATATGCAGCTGTTGCGTAAAATATTTAGTAAATCTTCCTCTGTTTTCCAGACTGCGTATACTTCAAAATCATGGTTGACCACTGTTTTTCTTTATTCCTTTACTGTATTCTCCAGAAGTATGTGCTTTGGCTATTCTACTTTTAAAATCTTCAGTGCTCCCAATGGGTTTACTAGCAATACTATTTAAGTAAATGAAGCTTTCCACATGATATATCTTCTCATTACAAAACATCACCTCTTCACCTTCATTTATTCATAGTCTTAACGTCTGAGTCTTCTTAAAGTAAATTTTAAAACCTACTCTTGCACCATAAGTTTTCAAAATCTCTAGAAATTTATTGATTTTGATAAAAAAATTTATCTAGGTTGCTGGTGAAGATATTGAGTTGAAACTTTAATTGAATGCCAAAGGGAATGTTGAAAGAATTCAGAGACCCTTTGCTAATCTAGGTTGTTAATAAGATGTATCTTTAATATCTTCCGGATGGTGACTGATTTTAATCTCTGATTTTCAGAGAAACTTGTAAGGGAAAATTAGACTTTTTGAAAAGACATTTTTAGATGGTTTCAAGACGTTGTACAAGTTTATGGAGCACCCTTTCCAAGAGAGTATCTACAATAGGATAATAGGAATCCTTTGTCCAATGGACCAGGGTTCAATTCCTGGTGTCGCCTGTTACTTGGTTCAGGATGATGGTCAGTGGTGTGACTCCTTAAGCTCACATGGGGTCAACCCAGCTCAATATGGGTACCCGGAGAAATCTTGGGAAAGTAAACAGAAACAGGAAGGATGCACGAAATCAAAAGATGGCTGGCCCCCATCTTACAAAAAACTCTTAATACGCCCCAGAACTTCTAATTTCCGATTAAGCAAGTCCTATCCCTTTAAGTTTCTGGAAAAAAAAGTGTTCTATAGTGTTCTGCCGGTTTAACACTAGCAAAAACGTGGTATTACTCAGCGAAATTTCTTGAATATAATCACTATCATAAGAAAATGGTGTAGTTGAAGGTTTACATCAAGGTGGTATTCAGAAGTGGAAAAGGTAGGGGGGTTGGTGGCTATAATTTTTTATTGAAAATATTGAATTTTTGAGTTGAAAGCAGGGATCCCAAAAGTTAATTTTTTTTTTCAATTTAAAATACAGACGGATTTAAATCGCACTACCTGGCATAAGAGCCTTGAAATGAAAATTAGAACCACTGGTTCGGACCTAAGAAAGTCTAAGGCCGTATCACCTACCATTTTTGTATATCATTTTTTACTCTTAGAAAGACCAATAGAATTTCTAACTTCCAATTGAAGTAGTTCATTTAAGAATTTCAATTGTATTGCTGTTTATTATAAAGTGCGGCTGGATGTGGTGTTCCTTATATGCCATTTTGAAAACATGCATGCACATTTCGTTTAATTGTCCTTTCTTTTAATTCCCCGTAAATTTTTACTAATAGTTTCACACTAATAGCCTTAGCGTCAATAGTTACAGTAAAGTAGCAGCACTATTAATCATGTACACGTAGTCCCTCCTGTTTTCTTCGAAATCTGCTACAGGTAACCTCGAAAGGTCTAACTTAATAATGTAAGCCCTTGTTGATATATAGCTGTGTCGCCCTTTTGACGATATACATGACCATAGCTAATTTTGATTTAGTTTAACATCGGCCTACATATTCCTTGGAAGCTTTACTTGAATGCCCCTAGCTTACATAATAGCAAGCTAAGCACCTTTAGTTTCTTTAATATCCCCTTCAAAACACGCTAAAAGATTCAAGTTGTTACCATAAACCGTTCTTAAGGAATTGCTTATAAGGCTTCTTTACCACCTGTATGGCCATAGCGTGTTTCGATTTAATCTTTACAGTTTCAATACTCCCAAGTTTTTGCCTTAACCTTTAACTGGTTGGGTGTTTTTTTCTTTTTTTTTTATCTAACTCTGGGGTAAATATTTACATCATAACTAAAAATGCTTGTAAATAAAAATTATTTCAGATAGGAACTTGTAATTTATCTTCAACCACATAAATCAAATAACGTATGTTTAACATTAAAATGAATCATCTAGATACATTCTGGGCAAATTTCGTTAAGGTGGTCCTTGTAGCACCACTTTTGCAGATGCTAAGGACCCTAGTCCCCTTCCGGTCATCTGAACGAGGACAGAGACTGTAGTGCTGACTTTTGATGCCACAATGTGGGAGTTCAGCGTCTGAAATAACTGTAGGCTCTATTTCAACAATATTTAACACTAACATTTGAAGGTCTAGAGGAAGGGAGTTGATGTCTGCTCTTACCATCAAATGAGGCTTTGTAAGGGATAGTCCTAACTGTGTGGGGATTTTTGTGTGATTACACCTTTGTTTCTTTTTATGTCGGCAAGTTCTCCTATTTACGCCAGCAATATCAATCATTACAAAGAAGATTGTATGTAGCTAGCGCAGACAGTGACGGCTAGTAGAGCAATAGGGACATTTTTATCTAAACTGTCAACACTGGATTTATTTTAGCCCTAAAACTTGTATATCTCCGGCTTCCCTGAGTTTGCATCCTAATGTGTTTTTTTGTGCGTTAAAGAGTTGAACGGTAATGTTTTCCTCTTGTTCGGCACATTTGATACAATAGTCTTCTTCTGAGCAAAGCTAAAGATTGAGGAGCCAGGCTCACGATCCCTTTATGGAAGAAATGCTGCTGGGAGCTCGCAGTTCTTATTCCTGAGATTTCCAATGTAGATAATATTCTGTCTGTTCAGCTCATCAACCAACTCAATCGAGGATTTCCTGTTGTCGGCAGTTATTTTCTGTTTGTGTCCAAGACCGGCGCATCCAGAGTGAAAGTGTTACGGGTATTAATGAACAGCAACTGTGTACCTTCCATCTCAGTGGTTTCGCCACAATATATAAAGGCATTGGATTTGTAGTAGGTGGAGGCTTCCGTTAGACACTCTATTTTCAGTCCGTACTCGGATGGATTCCAAGGGATGTTCTTTCTGAACACACATCGACCCCTGGAGGGAACGAGCGTTTTTCCGATTGTCAAATACTCAAACGAGGTGAATTTCTTTCTATATTCTTTAATCAAAGCACTTCCTAGAAAACTAAGACTTCATAAAAAACTAAAGAAAACCAAAAGTAAGGAATGATCATGAGCAGCAGAATTATTTTTTTTTAAACAGAAAATTTTAGTATACAATAAAGGGGTGTCTTCACCCCAAAGCAACTGTATTACAGGCATAAGCCAAAAACACTCCTGCGACTGTAACTAAATAGTAGATTAATATGTAATCCCATCCCCGACACCAAAGCAAAAATAATGTTCGCATTTATCAGAAGTCTCAAGGGTAATTAGAAAACTTTTTAGTTAGCAATACCCTTTTTAAAGCTCCAGGGAGATTATTCCTCCCCCCCCCCCCCAATTTACACATAGATCCACCAGTGCTCCTGTGAAACAGCTGATATGCAATAATATTACACTTTATATAGTTTTATTCAGTCTCAAATGAATCTGTCTAGGTAAATGACTCTTTTAAATAAATTTCTTGATTACTTATTTACTTTCAATTGACTGTTTGCATCCTTATAAGCAAATATGCCATCATAAGGTATTCCAGCCCCCTAAGATTGGTAAGTTAAATATATAATGTATCGATAATTTTTAATCGATTTGAGGTCTCAGAATTTATAATCAGGCATTCGTGCCCCTTTTGTTTTGCACTAAATCTTTGTTATGCGTGAAAAACAGAAAATGTAATTTCAGGCAAGGTTTCCAGTCTTGCTACTTCTACAAGGTTAAGGCAGCCCTTTGCATATGCTGTTGTCCTTAGATTTGGATATTATGCCCAACTGCTTTTGTCCTGAAATAGAGGATTTTCCCGCGATGGTGTTCTGTGTCAAAATTCAATTTAAACCACGACTGAGAGAAGTTCAGTTACTCAGGGGACGTATGCAAACACCGATGGTCCCTGCTGAGTGATGGTCCTTTCCACCCTTATTTACGACCATAAGCAATTTTTCCAAAGTGTCTTTTATGAACTTCCAGGGACACGGTTTCTTCTCAGCCCGTGCCTCCCATGGAGGTATCCTGTATATTTGTAGGGTGCTCCCCATTACCGCCCCGGGGATTCACTGAGTTGGCTGGGAGAATCTCTTACAGAGCAGACTTTAAAAAAATTACCTGCTGACCAATGGTTTGCGTTGAGCAGGTACTTATCTCCTGATACAATGCCTTCGGTCGGGAGTGTAATGCGTTGTTGGGCACAAATGTGATTCTTCTGGTGATTTCCTCGAGATTTTTCCTGCTAAGCATTTTAAGCTCGGTTAGCTCCGGTCAAGCTTACAGAGTCACACCATTGACCCCGTTCCTAACCAAATAACCAGCGACACCAGGACTCAAACTCCTGTCCTCAGGATTCCATGTCATAGATAGTCAATATACTATAACAAGCCTAAATATACTATGTCAAGCTCTAATCTTCTGTAGATCCTAAATTTTATATCTCAATCCTCAATCTACTATATCAAGCCCAAATTTACTAACTACTACTACTACTACTACAAATAACTCACTGCAGCACCAAGCCCCCTGAGGCCAACACAGCTACGCAAGCTCCTCCTCCAACCTAATCTATTTAAAGCCTCCCTCTTTACACCCTCCCAGGAATTTCCCATTTCCTTTAAATCTTTATTTATGACATCCTCCCAACCCAGAAAAGGACGACCTGCTTTCCGTGTAGCCCCAGACGGTTGGCCAAAAAGGACAATCTTCGGTAATCTGACATGCTTCATCAGTAGAACGTGGTCTAGCCATCTCAACCTTTCTTTCATTATAACCCCAGAAAGCGGGATACACTTTTCGTACAACCTACTGTTTGACATACGGTCAGTCAGCCGGGTACCCAGAACAATCCGTAGGCAATTTCTCTGGAAAACATCTAGTAAATTTTCCTCTGCTTTTCGGAGTGCCCATGCTTCAGAGCCATATTTGACCACTGTCATCACTGTAGCTTCCAATACTCTAATCTTGGTTTGTAGACTTATCTTTCTATTCTTCCAAACTTTTTTTAACTGTGAAAAAACACCCTGGGAATTATCTATTCTACTTTTAACATCTTCACTACTCCCACCATCTTTACTAATAATACTACCAAGGTATCTGAAGCTCCCAACCTGATCAACCTTTTCGTTACCTAATGTCACCTGTTCATCTTCACTTATTCCTAGCCGTAGTGACTTAGTCTTCTTAACATTAATTTTCAAGCCTATTTTAGCACCCTGAACTCTTAAAACCTCTAAAAATTCATTCATTTTGCTCACACTTTCATCTAATATGCTTAAGTCATCAGCATAATCTAAGTCCAGGAGCGTTCTTCCTCCCATTTGATTCCATGGTCTCAAATTGCCTTTCCTGTCCTCCTTAAGACGAAGTCCATCAAAAAGATGCATATAACGGGGGATAGAACACAACCCTGTTTAACTCCTGATCTAATACAAAACCAGTTGCTAACCTCATTTCCTACCTTAACGGCAGCAGTCTCGTACATAGCGCAAATCACTTTAATGTATTTTTCAGGTAAACCATATAACGACAAGACCTTTGTTAACGCTTTTCTATAAACAGAATCGAAAGCTTGCTCATAATCGATAAAACTGAGGACCAAAGGTGTTTGACAACGAAGGGACTTCTCAATTATCAACCTAAGAGTGAAAACATGGTCGACACATCCTCTACCTTTTCTAAAACCGCATTGTTCATCCCTTAAAACTTTGCCTACAGCATGTCTCAGTCTAAAAAGTATCATATTACTCAGTAATTTGCTACCTACAGAGACCAGACTAATGCCTCGATAATTACGCCACTCACTCTTGTCACCTTTCTTATACAATGGTTTAATTAAGGTTTTCATAAAATCATTGGGTACTTCCCCTTTTTCAAAAATCATGTTCATAATCTTCAGTAGCTTATTCCTAAACTCAGAGCAACCATATTTAAGAAACTTTTAATCATACTATCAGCACCTGGGGCCTTATTATTTTTTATCCTTTTAGTACTATCGCTAATTTTTCCTCACTAAACAAATCTTCCTTCACATCCAAGGTATTGCAAACTTTTTCATTTTCATCTATATCTTTTCCTGCAACTGTATCTCGGTTTAGCACATTCTCAAAATGTTCCACTCATCTTTCTTTAACTTTTTCCTTATCACTAATTGTGGCCCCATTTTTATCTTTAACTGGGACTAGTCCGGATTTGCTACTCCCGTTCAATTTATTAACATGCCAGTATAATATTTTACTATTATGCCGTCTAGCGACATCTTTCAGATCCTCAGCAATTTTATCCATCGCCTCCACTTCACATCTCCTTAGTTTATATTTTAATACTTTCTCCACTTTCTTTACATTCCTTTTGTTTTTATACGACCTATCACTCAGATAATTCTTATACAAACCCCCTCTACTCTCTATTAAACCTAAAGCTTTGCCACTAATATTCCTAGTTGCAGTCTTAGCACTCTTCCCTAGGACACCATCAGCAACTTCACAAATTGTTTTTCTGAAATTATTCCATCCATCTTCCACATTGTTAAATTTTTAACTCTCAAGTTTAGTACTCAACTGTTCCTGGAATTTTTTTCTCAAATTTTTATCCTGAAGTCTACCAACATCATAACTTTCCGGGAGGTAGTTACGTTTCCGAAATTTCAGCTTTAAATTAACCTTAGACACTACTAGATAGTGATCTTTACTTTTAACATCAATAACGGCACTCCTATACACCCTAGTATCTTGTATTGATCCTACTAGTCTTCTGTTTACAATAACACAATCAATAAGGTTTGCTGTCTTACCATCACGTGAATACCATGTCAACTTATGGGCCATTTTGTGACCAAACACCGTATTGGTGATAACTAGGTTGTTATACCTACAAAATATTTAAAAAAAGAAAAAATCTTTAATCCATCTATCCTTAGGATAATTATATAAAATATATAAGCAAGATACCTTTTCCTTGAATTGTAAATGGAAGGAAGGCAAAGAAAATCAGATATTCAAAATACTAAATAATTAAGTATCTATATATATAAAAATAAGTTGTATGTGTGTTATGTCTTTTACACTATGTCTGTTAAGCCAGATTATATCTTCTATATATATTTAAAAATAAGTTGTATGTATTTTTGTGTTGAGGGTTTGCATATGACGTCTGACAAATAAAGAAGAAAATGAAAACAAACTAAAATGTAAAAACTGGGAATTGCATAAATATTTCGAAATATTTTGACAATAGATTAAAGTAATTCGAAAACCTTAAAACAGATACTTAAAACTTTGAGGTTTATTATAAATTGTTGAGCTTTAGCAAGCTTGACACGTGAAGATTTTTCCACCTGTCAATGTTGTAGAATGTTACCAAAAAGCAAAACCAGGCTTGTGGTTCAAAGAGAAAGGGCCAGATTAGGAATGTGCAATTTACGTCAACGAAGGCGTGTCGAGGAACTACCAGAAACGCGAAACCAGACTTGCTGCTGAAGGAGAAAGTAAAAAAAGAAGGCGTGTCGAGGAATCACAAGAGCAATGTGAAAACAGGCTTGCGGGTTCAAGAGATAATGCCAGATTAGGAATATGCAATTTACGTCAGCGAAGGCGTGTCGAGAAACTACCAGAGCAACGCGAAAACAGACTTGCTGCTAAAAGCAAATGCCCTTCATTTGTTGAACATATGCAAACTGTCGCTTTATAGATTGCAGAGCATACGTGAATTGCGTCATTTTGTTTTTCCTCACTTAAGACTGTTTTAATTGAAAGTTATATCTTACTTTATAAAAAAGCAAGTCTCCGCGAAAGCCCTTCAATCTTAAACCTGAAAATAATGACATAAATTTAGTTACTTGAATAAAATATTTCTTTGGAAAATTTCTTGAGCTTTGTTGATGGTGAGTGCTAATGGAACATTCCCTGTGTCCCCGTCGTCATTTATATATCCCCCTGTGCCCCCGTTATCCCCGTTGTAGTTGTGTCCCTGTGTCCCGTTCGCCGTTTATATTCCCTGAATCCTTATCTTTGTGTGTCCCGGTCGTCATTTATATCTCCCGGTCGTTATTTGTGTCCCAGTGTCCCAGTCTGTAATTTCTCTTTGAGTGTCCCGGTCGTCATTTATATTCCCTGTGTCCCGGTTTTTAGTTTTTTTTCTCCTTTATTTTTCAGTTTTTTCCTTTTTTAGTTTTTTTTCTTTTTCAGTTTTTAGTTTTTAAGTTTTTTATTACTTTTTAGTTTTTTTTCTATTTAGTTTTTTTTTTAGTTTTTACCTTTCTTTTGTGTTTTTTTGTTTTTTTCTTTTAAGTTTTTTTGTAGTTTTTACATTTTTTAATTTTTTTTTAGTTTTTATTCTTTTTTAGTTTTTAGTTTTTTACCTTTTTTTAGTTTTTTAGCTTTTTTAGTTTTTTTAGTATTTACTTTTTAGTTCTTTTTTGTAGTTTTTACCTTTTTTAGTTTGTTTCTTCTTTTGTATTAATGCTAAAGCCAAGGTTCGAACCTGGAACCTCTCGGACCTAGAGCCTGGAACAAAACGCTTTACCAACTCAGCTAATTCGGCTTGAATACATTCGTTTTTGAATTGGTATTTGATGAAATAATTCAGACGTCATATAATGATGTCACTCGAAAGACAGACAGGGAGACAGACAGAAAGACAGACAACTTATTTTTATATATAGATAGATAAGTTGTCAGTCTGTCTGTCTGTCTGTCGAGTAACGCCACTGTCCGCACATGACGTCTGAATTATTTCATTAAATACCAATTCAAAAACGAATGTAATCAAGCCGAAGTAGCTAAGTTGGTAGAGCGTTAAGTTTCAGGTTCTAGGTCCGAGAGGTTCCAGGTTCGAACCTTGAATACAAAAGAAGAAAATAAACTAAAAAAGGTAAAAACTACAAAAAAAAACAAAAAAGAAAATACTAAAAAAATTAAAAAAGCTAAGAAACTAAAAAAAACTAAAAAAAGGTAAACAACTAAAAACTAAAAAAGAAAAAACTGAAAAAAACTAAAAAAGGTAAAAACTACAAAAAAAAAACTAAAAAGAAAAAAACAGAAAAAGAAAACTAAAAAAAAAGGTAACTAAAAAAGGTAACTAAAAAAGGTAAATGTATTCAAGCCGAAGTAGCTGAGTTGGTAATGCATTATGTTTCCGGTTCTAGGTCCGAGAGGTTCCAGGTTCGAACCTTGGCTTTAGCATTTATACAAAACAAGAAAAATAACTAAAAGAGGTAAAAATTACAAAAAAAAACTAAAAAGAAAATACTAAAAAACTAAAAAAACTTAAAAAAGGGTACAAAACTAAAAAAAGGAAAAACTGCAAAAAAAAATAAAAAGAAAAAAAGTAAAAACTAATAAAAAACTAAAAAACTAAAAAGAAAAAAACTATAACTAATAAAATAACTAAAAAAACTAAAAACTGAAAAAGAAAAAAAACTAAAAAAAGGGACACTCAAAGAGAAAGTGACCGGGACACGGAATGTTCGATTATCAATCACCATCAACAAAGCACCGGGACACAAATGACGACCAGAACACAGGGAATATAAATGACGACCGGGATACTCAAAGAGAAATTACATACCAGAACACCGGGACAAAAATGACGACCGGGACACAAATGACGACCGGGACACAGGGAATATAAAGGACGACCGGGACACAGGGACACAACTAAAACGGGGACGCCGGTGGGCACAGGGAGATATATAAATGACGACGGGGACACAGGGAATGTTCGATTAGCAATCACCATCAACAAAGCTCAAGGGCAATCATTAGAATAATGAGGTATAGATCTGAATACAGATTGTTTTTCCCATGGACAATTATATGTTGCATGTTCAAGAGTCGGTAAACCTGAAAATCTATTTATATGCACAGACAATGGGACAGCCAAGAATGTTGTATATTCGCAAGTTTTACGTAGTTAAAAATATATATATATATATATATATATATATATATATATATATATATATATATATATATATATATATATATATATATATATATCTATATTCACAGGTGGGACACCTGTGACTATATATCTAACTACAATGTATCTAAAATGTATCTATGTATCTAACTACAATGGCGCATAACAAATATGTCGTGTAACGACTTACGCGCACGGGGGGCTTGGTGGGGGTGTAATGTGCCCCCACCAACTAGGAGTTGGGGTGGCGCGAAGCGCCACCCCAACAGCTAGTAGTGAATAAAATTTGAAAAAGCAATTTTATTCAATTGAAAGAAAATAGCAACACTAAAACCCACCAAAAAATCCTTAGGTTCTAAGAATTAATTTATTTTTTTTTGATTATATTTTTATTTGAATTACTCATCGATAAAAAAAATATATTCGTCATTATAGAACAATAGTCTTTGCTTTGTTAAAACTTCGGAGAATCCCAAACATACAATCCAAAATCTCTATACCGGCTTAAAATATAGTACTTGTAACTATGCAAAATATTCTGTTTATTGATCAGAGAATTGTAAAAATACTTCTGATTTTTGATGTAAAACTAGCTTTTATGTAAAAACTAGCTGTTGGTGTGGCGCTTCGCGCACCCCCCAAGCCCCCCCACGCGCGTAATTCGTTACGCGCTATATTAGTTACGCGCCAGTGTAGTTGTGTCCCTGTGTCCCACCTCTGAAAACAGATGGATATATATATATATATATATATATATATATATATATATATATTTATATATATATATATATATATATATATATATATATATATATATATATATATATATATATATATATGTACATATATATATATATATATATATATATATATATATATATATATATATATATATATATATATATATATATATATATATATATATATGTATATATATATATATATATAAATATATATATATATATATATAAATATATATATATATATATATATATATATATATATATATATATATATATATATATATATATATATATATATATATATATATATATATATATATATATATATATATATATGTTTTTAACTACGTAAAACTTCCAAATATACAATATTCTTCGCTTTCCCATTGTCTGTGCATATAAATAGATTGTCAGGTTTACCGACTCTTGAACATGCAACATATAATTGTCCATGGGAAAACAATCCTTATTCAGATCTATACTGCATTTTTCTAATGATTTCCCTTGGGCTTTGTTGATGGTAATTGCTATTCGAATATTCCCTGTTTCCCCGTCGTCATTTATATATACCCAATGTGCCCTTCCGGCGTCCCCGTTGTAGTTACGTCCCTGTTTCCCGGTGGTCATTTATATTCCCTGTGTCCCGGTCATCATTTGTGTCCCGGTGTCTCGGTCTATAGTTTCTCTTTGAGGGTCCCAGTCGTCATTTATATCCCTGTGTCCCGCTTTTCATTTGTGTGTTGTAACTTTGTTCACGATACCATTCTACACATGTAGAAATAGAAACAGTACGATTAGATAAAGGCATTCCCAAATGCTTGGGAAATTTGTTTGCAATAGATAAGCAAAAATCTTCAATCATAACTAAAGTGCAGTTATAAATTTCTGTTGTAAAGTCCATGGTCATATTTGACCTTTTTAGTCGTATTCGGTGAAGTACATTCTCGGCCATTTGCGATTTGTATTTATAACATAACTCTGTAGGAGGTGAAGGAGAGCAACTTTTGAGGGAAGACACGGGCCGTAATGTCATGTCTATGAATCGGCGATTGTCCAGGATGTAAGAGCTGTTGTATCTAATTCCAAGATGGATTATATGCAAATTTAATAAATGACGAATCATTAATCTATAGGCATAATTTATCAATGTGCTGCATTTCTTATCCATTTCTTTGTTAGTGGCTGGATTTATTAATTTAATAATAAAGTGATAGCCGTCGGCTCCACCTCAAAAAATGATAGGATATTGTAGGGCATCGTAGCATCGATGAGTTTAAGCAATTCTTGTCAACTGAATGTTTTGCCTATAAAGGATATTATTTCGAGGTAAGAACTGATCACCAACCATAACGATTGCCACTCCGTTGATAGTTGCGTATCAGTAGGCATCAATTCGATTGCTGTTTTGAATAGAAACACTAAATTATTATTTTTGTGGAAAAGATGTTGCAACTGGGAACGATAGTACTTTCAACGTCGTTTTTTTTATCATCGGTCTCACTTTCAAGTTGTTTGGTTTGTTTTACCTTGGCTTGTCTTTCTTCAATATGAAATACATGTCGCCGAACCTTCTGGTTCACTAAAATCTGGTAGGCATTGATGACCTTATCCAAGTCAAAATCCCAAACTCAATCGTCATGGCTATAATTTTCAGTTTTGATACGTTTTGACTCTCGCTGTCCAGGTTGATTTTTATCTAAGTGCACGGTGTTGCGTTCCTTAGCCGCAAGCCTTTTGGCATTAACTCTTTGAGCAGCTTCCTCGGCTGTTTCTTTTGCCATTGTAGGATTTATACTAAAATTTCTCTTTGAATTAACTATTTGAGCAGCTTCCTCGGCTGTTTTCTTCTGTCATTTTAAAATCTATACTAAAAATTTCTTTTTGAAACGTCTTCTTATATACTTACAATGACGTCATATACAAAGCCTTTGACGTCACGTACAAAGCCTTTGAAGTCATATACAAACATACAAAATACATACATGACGTCACAATGCTCAGTCCTTATAATGACGTCAGTGGACAAACATGGCGTCAGTCGACAAACAACTTATTTTTTATATATAGACCAGAACAGTAGAATATGAATTGAGTTCGTCAACATCTGAATTAAAACTGCCTTTGAATCAAAATTGCCTGGATGGACTGTGACGAAAAAGATCAGGAGTATCGGTATTTGAAGAAAACTCAAGACAGATAGTCTGAGTGAGAGGCAACGCTGGTACAACTCTTTTTCAGAATAGTAAAAATATTATGTCATTTAAGTTCTAGATAGACAGTATATCATCCAACCACTTTAAAGCAGAACTAAGGTATAAACCCATGGAAAAGGTTAATTCGAATAATTTATGAGCTCTCTGAACCATTTGAAGGCAATTGGAGACCCACAATAAAAATTTTTCAAAGATTATTCCCGATTATTCCCTGCATTATTACGAAAATAAATGGTTTGGACAAAAATCAACTTTACAAACTGTGATGAAAAAGTTGAGAGACATAGCAAATTGGAGAAATATCCAAGACAGATAGTGTGAGTAAGAGGCAAAGCTGAAATAAGCCTTTTTCAGAATTGTATAAAAAACACGCAATTTCATTTGTTGATAGATAGTCTATCATCCATTCCTTTTAAGGGCAGAACTAAGGTATACAAGCCTAGAATGAGGGTATTTCTGATAGTTTATTGGTGTTTTGAGCCAATTAAAGGCAGTTGGAGACCCAATTGAAGTCCATATTTGAAGACAATGAAAAAAATTTTGAAGATTTATGACGGACCATGGATCTTAGAAATTACCTAAGAAACTTCAAAACAACATTATGATACGGAACTTTAATATGAATAATTATTGTTAGCAGTGTTTTGATAAACAATTTATATATGAACAGAAAAGATTATTATCGGGAATATTTTATTCATTAAAACAATAATAAAAAAGCCGTTGACTTAAAAACGTTCATAATTTACTTTTGTTGTTTTTTTTTAAAAGCCGGTTGCATAAAAAGGTTTATATCATAATGTTGTTATCAAAGTCCTTTACCTACTTTTTCAGGTACAAAATGTGTAAGGAAGCTCACTCAAGATGGTGTAGGCCTATGGACAATACATTTTAAGGTATTAAGAGATACGGGGTGCCGCACGGATAGGTATTGATAGAAGATTTTTTCTCAATAAGATCGTTTCAAAATTTGCCATCTGAAAGACTGTTGCCAAAATATTAGTCCGATTACGGCAATATTAATAGAGTTTTAGAAGCCACAGTAATGATAGTTTTCAAGTATGATTCTGAAGCGCTGCTGCTCTAAAAAATGGGGGAAGATTTGATAGATGTTTTACAAAGAAAATTAGCACGGGTTTTTTGGATACCCGATAGATGACCGTATCAAAAACAGTAAGCTGTACGATAAATTATGTCCAATCCAGCTTTCAAGGGCTACATTGAGACAAGGATTGAAAAAGCAAGGAAATTTTCAATGAACGAAGAGTGACAATCTGTCAAAGATGTCCTTGTCGGCTAATCGCATAAAGCTAGAAACAAGCTCATCCCTGAATGGGATGGGGAAATCTTACAAAGAAAAATTGAAGGAAGATAAGAAATTCTTGAAAGAGTGTAAGGATAGATTAGTAGCACTAGTTTACTATTTAACACCCGTCCTTTTGTCAATTTTGATCCACATTTTTCCATATTTCACTCCTTAGCATACTTTACTCAAATTTGCGCGGACCTCTTTTGTTCTTTCCATAATTCTATTAAAAATGCTGCACTATATTATTTTTAAACCTTTTTATTCCACATTTCCCTTATTCAAAATCCTATCTTTATTACTTTTAATGCACTTTTTACAGAAAGATTGACTTTCATCCAGAAGTACCACAAGGAATCGAACTAGCCGGTCAGCTGAGCGGGAATTGGATCCCTTAGATTTATGAGGCTCTGTCACTGTAAGGCAGCTTTTGCCTATATGGGAGAATATGAGAAGAAACGATTTTCTTACATTCAAAGCTATTAAATTTGCATCAAACCAACGATATATGTTTTCTGTCATCAATTGTAGCTTGAGGATAAGGGATGAATCGTCTGGTGATGCACCCCAGGGTGCTGTCGTTGGCGAATGCAAAGAGTTCTTCATGTTGACCAGGCGTATCCAAGGCTCCAACCACAGTATCTCATTTCTGGCACAAATGACAACATAAATTAGATCGTAGGCTGCTAAATAGTCGATAGAGGTCGTTGACATATATGAGGAAAAGGGATGGCCCAAGAACTGAACCTTGAGGCACTCTATACTCAGGTGAAACATGCTCATCAGAAGCTTCAACTGGAATGGATCGGCCAGTTAGGAATGAAGGAAACCAGGAAAGAGCTTCTCCATGAACACCTTGATGCGACCACTTACCAATAAGTATCTCGTGTGCAAGGCAGTCAAAGGCTTTCTTCATATTAAGGAATATTGCCGCAGGGATAAGGCCGAAGTCCAAAGACTGTCGTACGAAATAAAGAAGCATATTACATGTTTGTTCTGTTGAGTACTTCTCTCGAAAACCAATCTGGTGCCGATGAAAAAACTTCTTCATTTCCAGGAAACTCAGCTGACGCTTTAGGATAGCCTTTTCAAATATTTTAAGAAAAACAAACAGAAGAGATATAGGCCAATAGTTCCTCGGGTTCTCCCGATAACCTCCTTTAAATAGTGTTATCATTTATGCCAACCTGAGACGCTGAGGGAATATTCCCTGCTTGAATGACTGGTTAACCAAGTGGCACAGTGGTGTAATAGTTGAGGGAAGTATCTGACTAATTAATTTGGCAGGAATTTGGTCGAATCGAGATGAAGAATTTTTTAATGACGAAATTATTATTATCAGTTTCTGATCCATAACTGACTCAAGAACCATCGACTATACACAGGAAGGACCGAGGAACTGCTTCCAAGATCTAGAACTTGAAGAAGGAACCACACATAACGCCGTTGTTTTTCCAACCTCAGCAAAAAATTTAGCCATCTGATGTCGCACTTGGTCCTCATCCAAGAAAACCTGATTCTGAACAGTAAGTGATTTAGGGAGCTTTCGAGGAATTGCCAATGGTTGCATACCTTCCTTAATTACATACCAAGTTTTCTTTATATTTTTGATGAAATCCGCAAGCCTTCGGGAAAAATATGTAATTTTAGCTTTTCGAATCAGAGTTTTAAGCATCTTCCGGTATAGCTTAAAAGCATCTCATTTAGCATCACTTGGTCTGTTCCTATACTCTTTCCAAAGGTTTTGTTTCCTCTTTATTGACTTCAGTATTCCAGCTGTAGTCCATGGGGCTATGGGTGTTAATTTCTTAGAAAGACTTGGTTGGGGTGTTCGGCAATGGTGGGTAAATTTCTCCTTTACTGTTAAGGTGTGGCTTGTGATAACAGGAAACAATGGATTTAAAGCATATTCGTATCAAGATTATATCTGAGAAGGCTATTGGAACGATGAAGTCAGAGCGCAGCCAATTTTAACAAAATCATTGGAAATAAGCAGAAGGCTCATTCAAAAGATGTTTTAACTTCTATGTCCTTTTTAAACAATAAGGAAATATGTAATTAAAGATAAAGCATATTGAAATCGATTAAATGTTTCGCTTAAACTAAGGATCCTTGCAAAAGCTGAATAAGCTTATCTAAATTCCAAGGAGGGGCTGCTCGCAAAAACCCAAATCAATTGATTTTAAGAAAATTTTTATAATGAAAATATCTGCAAATTCTGTAAGAAAAGTAGGGGAAGGCTCATTTAAGAAATGTTATTAATTATACATCCTTTGTAAACAATAAGGAAATATCAAATTAAAGACAAAACATGTTGCAATATATCAAATGTTTTGCTAAAGTTAAGGAGCTATGTTTAAAACTTAAGAGCCAAATATAAAATGCAAGGAGGAGTTGCTTGAGACAACACGAATCAATGAATTTAATGTACAGTTTGATCATAAGAGATATTTGAGAAGGCCTTATAAATTATAGTGGAAAGCTCATTTAAGAAACTTTTAAATTCTATATAATTTTTAAATAATGAGGAAATATAAACTAAAGACGAAACAAATGGCAATAGATAAAATGTTTTACCGAAGCTAAAGATGGATGTTTAGAGCCATTAGGTTTCAAAATTAAAGAAAATATTTATTCAACGTTTCAATCCGTAGCTTTGCTCAAAACACGGTGAAAATACTATGATTTAACATTAACATGTGTTTCAAATATATGATAATACTAGCTTCTAAACCATCATTTAACAAACAGATGCACTTAACAAATCAAAAATCCATAGCACCGGGGTACCTGCGTGTTTTCGAGGGGAACAGATTGGAAACACAAGATCAATAGTTTAATTGATCAAAATACTGCGCAGGAGATCCTCTGTGCAGTGAAACAGCTTTTCGCTTAGTGTCTATTTCCCGATTCAAAATATTATGAATAATTTGCTGGTCAAGTTGGGTAAGGCTCTGGTCTGGTCATTGGGAAAATCTCATTCGTCTGCTATAGCGGACGAAAATTTTTAGATTATAAAGATTCCCCGAGAAAGCAATCTTAAAGAAAATGTCTCGAAGAAAAAAAGAAATAAACATCTTGAAGCAAATGAAGCATTTCTTAGGGTATTATGTAACATACGACGTATGAGTTTTCTTCAATCATAACCGAGGGGCTCTGAAGAAACAAGTCACGAGAGATAAAACCGTCCTCAATAAAACTACCAAGTCAAGCAAAGTTACATCATCCACATTATAGGTAAACACTCCCTAT
Source organism: Artemia franciscana (assembly GCF_032884065.1). Classification (NCBI taxonomy): domain Eukaryota; kingdom Metazoa; phylum Arthropoda; class Branchiopoda; order Anostraca; family Artemiidae; genus Artemia; species Artemia franciscana. The sequence goes on from NC_088868.1 coordinate 8,854,722, forward strand.
TATGTAGGCTTCCCCGCTTGACTAGCAAACCTTAAGATCTAACAAGTCATGCAATTTAAATTAACAGGGGATCTTTACCCTTTCATAACAAACAAGTGTACCAAACTATTGCTTAAGTCCCAGATGCGCGTAAAAACGTCTCAAGAAGGTAGTAGCTCTAATAGCATACCCACTACCTGTCTTCCCGGATCCAAAAAGCACTCAATACTTCCGTATGCAAATATTTTTCAGTGCTTGAAATAAGCTTCTCGTTACAATTTCTTCTCGTTACAATACATGGCCCTTGTGTCTTAGGATTGATTTTCTTAGGACCCTGATGTACTATTTTGGTGTAAACATCTAGAATTGATGATATTGCATTACCCCTCCTATATAAAATAGTTTCTTTTCGTTTTAAGTCTAAATGTTGCTTTTCACTTTTAGTAGAAAATTTGTTTTTGTATTTATTAAGTTGCTAGAGTTGTATTTATTTTATATCTTGTAAACATCAATTCTAAGATTATAACTTGATGAAAAGTTTTTAATTTCAAATCATGCCGAGATATTCAACTAAGGAGAAAATAGCTTCTCCCTCGTGAAAATTCCTTCTGCAGGAATAATGTTTCCACAAAAAGTTCACCCTAGATTGAATCCCTCTTTTCCTTTTGAAATTTTTCCAGGAATATTTCCTCTTCGCTCAAAATTTCCCTTTGACAATTTCCTCAAGAAAATTTTCTTTATTTTCATATAGATTTAAGTTTATTTCTTATCGTTTTACAAATAATCCTAGGCATCAACACTGCCTTCTTGAAAAGATATTTCAAGCCTCCTCCCGGGGCTTCATTACTATTCCAACTATTCTAAAATTTTTATCGGATGCTTTGGGGGTAAAAATACATGGGGGGAAGGGGGGGTCTAGCTGCTCTGCAATATATTTGCCACTTTAAAAGTACACGATAACTTTTGATTTACAATTAAATGAACTTTGTTTCAATCTTCTTGGACGACTTGTTTGATATAATAACCTCCAGGAAATACAAAAGGCATACGAGTACAAAAACAAATAAATAAACAAACTTTCGTTATCTATTTTTTGACAAAATGCAAAATTGCACATTTTGAACATATGACCTTGATACTTACAGAGCAGGGTTTTCTGATATTATGAATCTGATGGTTTTATTAGGATTAATTGTTTTTAATGGGTTTTTTCCTCCTTTTTTGCAAAACTGGCTAATCATTTAAGGGATAATATTTGCCATACAACTCTTAATGGTAACATTTAGGGTTGATGCATAAGATTAAACTTGATAAATTTATTTTCTTTAAAAAGGAATAGACATTAAAATATATAGTGAATCAATTGTTATCAAGACTGAGAGTTTCTGGTTAATGTGTTTCTCAGAGTTTCGTTTACTATTGAGCCGTACTGCTCCTTATATACTGTTTGACAAACAAAAATAAATAAAGTATTATTTTGCTTTTTAGACTATGTTAATTTAAAAGAAATTAATAATAAAACTTTTTCCATAAAGTATATTTGAAAAAAAAATGCAAAGTTGCATATTAATAGAAAAACGAGCACAAACAAGTCAGATAATCTTCCAGACTTGACGCTACCAAAAAACCCCATATTAAATAAATAAAAACCAAAACAAACAGAGATTACAACAAATAACTGAGTTAAACTTAAAGCAAGCAGAAAATCTTTGAGTCTTTGCGATACTTGACATGCAGGATGGAAAATCGAGTACTGAAATTTGCTTAATTTTGAAGAACCCCTGATTGTTGAATTATGCTTTAGAGGATGCTGTCATATAGTGTTGGGGTTTGCTCTTAAGCCATTTTTTACCTAATAGAGTCTTTTTCACACATATGTAATCTTTTGACATTTTCATGCCAAAATATTCGTTTACACTAGAATCAATCACTTACACTTAGTGAAAAATTACCAATTAGTGCTTCTTCTCTTGACTCTTGGCATTTGAGGCCACCATACAATATCTTTCTGGCCCATAAAACACAAAAAATGCAATTTCGGTTAAAAAAAATAGAGAAGAGAAAACATGAAAAAAGCTTTTAAAGTGTAAAATATAAGCAAAAAGAACCATGAATTAAAGATAGGTGGGGAACCCACACACCAATTCTAAAGGGGAGGCTTGTTATTAGAGGTAAACTTAAATCAACTTAAGATACTTTTGAGGGCTTTTATTAATAATTGTTCGTTTCTTTGGGCACAGACTGTAAGTTCTCCGTTTGACAAGTGCAAATGTGAATAATATTTCCTCTTCGTATTTCACATAATTTTGGTAGAGGTAAATTTAAGCCACTTTAATATATTTTTGAGGATATTTAATGAAAATTCCTCGCTTCTTTGAATGAGCGTCAGATTTTACTCCCCCTCCGTAAAAAAGTTCTTTTAACACCTCCCAGCTTAAATTTAAGCTCTAGAGAATGTTAGCCAAAGCAATTCATGCCACTTTTGAAATATATAGCTGGTCAGTAAAACATAGAAAGAGCGATGGAACTCCAATCAGGGAAGAAACAAAACATGAAAAAAAGCTTACAAAGGATAAAATATAAGCAAAAGGAACGAAGAATTAAAGACCGGCGGGGATCCTACAAACCAATTCCAGAGGGCAGGTGGTTACTAGAGGTAAATTTAAACCTTATTAAGATAATTTTGACGACATTTAATGAAAATCCATCGTTTCTTTGAGCCAAGACTATACTTTCCCGTTGACAAGGGCACACTTGAATAATATTTTCTCTTCAAGTTTCATATAATCTCGTTAGAGGTAAATTTAAGTCACATTAAGAAAATTTTGAGGGAATTAAATGAAAATACTTCGTTTCATTTACTGAGTGTTAGATTTCACTCCTCTTCGGTCACAAAATTTCTTTCAACACATCCCAGATTAACATTAAGCTCTAGAAAATATTAGTCCAAACAATTCACGCCACTCTACTACACTATTACTAACTCTTGAGCATTCTCTGAAACCCCAACACCATCATTCAAAAATATTTTCCAGACATATTCTCATTAACAATCTTGCGTTAAACCCAGGGTCTTATGTTTTTGCAAACCAGCCCTTTTTGATACAATATTGCCATACTGCCACTAGGTCACGCTAGGACTGGCCATCTGAAACCTTCTGGCTTACACTCATCAATCCTGAGGCATTTCAGGTTTATTCCTGTTAAAAAATTTACATTGAATCCAAGTAAGCCACTCTCAATGAGATACACCATGCAACTTCACGTCACTGTACCACACTATGACTGTTCTTCTGTTACCCTCGGGTCGGACAAAAGCACAGTCAGACATAAAGGCAAGGTGAGAGAGATATACACGCACAGAGGGAAAAACAAACTTACCCTCACAGACACACAAACAAACACAAATAACCACAAATACACACACACAGACACACTCATACAAACACAAACAAACACACAAACACACATACACACACCAACATAAGCAAACAAATACAGACACACACACAGACACACACACATACTTGCACACACAAACACACACACACACACACACACACCCATGCACACACATATACTAACACCCACACAAACACATACAATCACACACACGCACACACACACATACATACACAAAAATACATACAAACACACACCACACCCAATCACACACACACATGTGCAAGCACGAACACACGCATATACATACAGAAACGCACAAACGCACAAATACGAATACACAAAGACAAACACTACCACAAAAAGTCAGGCACAAAGCCACAAACAGAGTCAAGCAAAAAGGCATTGGGAAGGGACGAAAACACGCAGAGAAAAGGATAAAAAAACAAATATCAATAAATACACAAATAACCACACAAAGCCAGACACACAGGAAAACACACAGTCAGACACAAAGGCACAGGTGAGTGAAATAATTACACAAAGTTAAGAAGACTTACACCCAAACGCACACGTAGACACACAATCACACAAAGTCAGATAGACAGACAAAAACACAACCAGACACAAATCCATTTGAGAGATAGAAACATGCAACAGGACAAACAAACAATCACACACATAAACACATACACAAATAGAAACACAACCACAACCATACAAGTTAAAACACAAAGGAACACACACATAGTCAGGCACAAAAGCAAAGGGAGGATTGACAATACCTTACCTTAGACCTTAGTTCCTGCAGAGCCATCGGTGGAACATAGGGCGTCGAAAAAGCCTCTCGATTCGTTTCGCAGTGGTGCTGCAGCGATGACGTCTTCCCATTCAGGTATTAGTGAGGTGCCGGCCGTTCTCAGTTCTCGGTCATATGTTCGTCTCAATGTAGTTTTTGGGTGGCCTCTCTTTCTTCTACCGTCTGGCGTCCATTCATAAGTTGTTCGAGGAAGGCGGCTCTCTTCTATACGAAGAACGTGTCCCAGGTATGTCTATCGCCTTCTTTTCAGCAGCTCAGTGACTGGAGGTTGACCTGTTTTTCTTCGTATTTCTGCAAGTGTAATTTTTTGTTGCCAGCTTTTATTCAACATTCTTCTGAGGCTCATATTTTTAAATTCAAGGATCCTTTTTTCAAGCTGGGTGTTTATTTTCTAACATTCACTTGCGTAAAGGAAGATTGAGAGTACATTGCTGTTGAAGAGTCGAAGCTTCAGTCGCATTGAATATTTATTACTTCTCCAAATAGGCTTCAATTTATTGAATGATTGACAATACGCAAAGAGGAAAAAATAACACATAAACATATGCCAAGAGAAATTCAGAAACACAGGCAAAATCAGTCTGACACAGAGGCATGGAGAGCGACAAAAAGAAGAGAGAAAAAAACAGACACACACAAATACAACTACAAAAAGTCAAACACACAGGAACAAAAACCAAATCACACAAAAAGGCATTGATAAAGACACAGACACAGACAGAGGACAACACACAGAGGAAAAACACAAGCACACACACGAACATAGACAACCACACAAATATAAACGAACAAGCACACACACACATACAAACACAGTCAAACATACAGGTACATGGGGAAAAACAGAGGGAAACATACACAAACACAACAACCACACATAGTCAGACACACTGGCATACACGCAAACACACTCTAACACATAGGCACGGAGAGAGAGAGACAAAAAAGCATAAGGCAAATGAAGACAAAAGGCAAAAGATGAAAAACACACAAAAACCACAAAGACATAAACTCAAATAAACAAAGAATGGCACAGAGACAGGCACAAAGACGCTCAATCATACAAGCAAGGTGAGAAAGAGACAAAAAAAAACACACAAAAACACACAAGTCCGACACATAAAGACAGGCACAGAGACAGGTTATCAGACACTGACTCACACAGGAACGTTGGAAGAGGAAACTCAGTCACAAAGACACGTTGGGAGAGAGACAAAAAAAATACAAAATCCTAAAGTCAAACAAACAAAGACAGCCAATGAGACAAGCAAAGTGACGCTCAGTCACAAAGGAACGGTGAGAGAGAGAGAGAAACATTTACAAAAAAACACAAAGTTAGACACAAGAAGACACAAAGACAGGCAGAGAGACACGCTCAGTCACAAAGGTATTTTGGAGAGAGACAAAAAATTACCACAAAAATAGAAATTCAGACACACAACCATACTAAGACAGGCATAGAGACATGTAAATCGACGGTTGGTCAAATAGGCACGATGGTAGAGGGACACAAAGGGCACACAAAAACATAAGTTCAGACACATAAACACACAAAGACAAGCAAAGAGACACGTAAACAGACACTCAGTTAAACAAGCATAGTTTGAGAGAGACCAAAATAAACACACACAGACAAACACAGAGAGACAGACAAACAGACGCTCATACAAACAGCCAAGGCGTGAGAGAGACAAAAAAACACACGCACAAACACAAAATCAGACAAACAAAGACAGGAACAGGGATATGATAAAGAAGCTAAGTCACAGAGGCTCATTGGAAGAGAGACAAAAAAAAACATACAAAATCACAAAATGAAATAAACAAAGACAGGTTAGACATGTCATTACCAGCACAGTGACATGATAACAGACATTCTGTCACACTGACACGGTGAGAGAAAGAAAAAAACATGAAGCCAGACTCAAAGACAGGCACAGAGACATGGACACAGACACTCAGTCACACAAGCACATTGTGAGAGACACAAAAAATAAACACTAAACCAAAAAGTCAGACACACAAACAAACAAGCTTTCATATAATTTTGAAAAAATTTCAGATGAGCGTAATTGGTCAAAACCCATTGAAACCCTCCTCAGCGCCCTTCTTCTGAATCCGTATGGTGAATAGACTCAAAAGTCTCTGGGTAAAATGGAGGTGATGCCTGGACAATCTTGGCGAGGTGTTTGTTGAGGTCATTGGCAGTTTTAATACCAGGCTCATTAAGCTGGAAATCAATATTATTAATTTGCTTGCTGGAAAGTTTTTTAACTCAATCATACCACTTCTTGGGAATATAATTAAAGATATATTTCATAGTATTTTTCTGCTCTTCGAATACGTTTTTTATCATTTTACGCATCTTGGCTTTTAGAGATTCCTTAATGTAGGTTATATCATTTAAACACTTTTGAATTTTCTTCAGGAAAATATTTTCCATAATTATCAGATAACTTCCTTTGAAAAATTTGAACTTCAGAATTGACATTGGGAGTAGCTAGGACCTCAAACCAGCACTCTTCATATCTCTCTCTCTCTCTCTCTCTCTCTCTCTCTCTCTCTCTCTCTCTTTCTCTCTCTCTCTCTCTTTCTCTCTCTCTGCACCTGTCCGTCTGTGCCCCTTTTTGCTTGTGCCTGTGTCTTTCCTTGTGTTTTTCTATGTTTTGGTCAATATCTCTCTCTCCTTGCATGTGTGTCTGAGCGTCTGTTTGTCTGTCTCTCTGTCTGTCTGTGTCTATCTGTGTGTTTTTTTGTCTCCCTTCCACTATGCTTGTTTGAACGAGTGTCTGTTTACATGTCTCATTGCTTGTCATTTTGTGTTTTTGTGTCTGACTATGTTTTTGTGCGTGTTTTTTGTCTCTCTCTCACCGTGTGTGTTTGACTGAGCGTCTACTTAAATGTCTCTGTGCCTGTATTTGGGTGTTTGTGTGTCTGACTTTGTGTTTTTGTCTGTTTTTTGTTTCTCTTCCATAGTTCCTGTGTGACACGTCAGTTTGCATGTCTCTGTGCCTGTCCTTGTGTGTTTTTGTGTCTGACTTTGTGTTTTTATGTGTAATTTTTGACTCTCCCTCCCTGTGCCTTTGTGACAGACCATCTGTTGGCATGTTTCTGTGGCTGTTTTTGCATATTTTTGCGTCTTACTTTGTGTGGGTTGTTTTGTCTCTTTTCCACCGTGTCTGTGTGACTGAGCGTCACTTTGTTTTTTGTTTGTGTGTTTTTTATCTCTCTACCAACGTTCCCGTGTCTCTGAAGGTCGGCTGCACATCTCTGTTCTTGTACTTGTGTTTTTTGTGTCTGATATTGTGATTTTATGTGGTCTTTTTGTGTGTGCTAAATTGTCTGTACGTGTGTCTCTTTTCCTATCTTTGTGTCTTTGTTTATCTGACTTTTTTTGTGTGTTATTTGTCTATCTTCCACCGTTTCTGTATGAATCAGGGTCTGTTTGCATGTCTCTGTGCCTGTTTTTATGTGTCTGACCTTTTGTTTGTGTCTGTGAATTAGTGTTTTTGTGCATGTATTTTTGTCTCTCTCTCATCATTCCCGTGTGACTCAGTGTCTCTTTAACTGTCTCTGTGCCTGTCTTTGTGTGTTTAAATTTGTGTTTTTCTTTGTGTTTTTTTTATCCTTCCTTCCGTGCCTTTGTGACTTAACTTATGTTTTTACGTCTCCATGCCTGTCTTTGCGTGTCCGACATTTCGTTTTGTGTGAATTTTTTGCCTCTCTTCTACTGTCGCGGTGTTCATGAGTGTCTGTTTAATTGTCTCTGTTTCCATGTTTGTGTTTTTGAATGTCTTACTTCAAGTTTTTGTGTGTGTTTTTTTGTCACTCTCCCAACGTTCCTGTTTGACTTAGTGTCTTTACTCTACTGGTTTGCCTAAGTGTTCTTTTGCATGTTTTTGAGCCTTTCTTTGTGTGTTTTTGTGTCTAATTTTCTGCTCTTGTGTGGTTTTGGTCACTCTCCCACTTTGCTGTTGCGACCAAGCGTCAGTTAGCATTTCTATGTGCCTTTTTTCGTTTGCTGGTATATCTTACTTTTTGTTTTCATGTGTTTTTTCGTCTCTCCCTAAGTGCCTGTATGACTTTTCGTATGTTTGCATATCTCCGTGCCTGTCTTTGTGATTTTGTGTGTCTTACTTTGTATTTTTGTGTTTCTTTTTTCTTTTCCCCCTGTGTCTGTTCTGACTGAGCGTCTGTTTTCATGTCTCTATGCCTGTCTTTGTGTGTCTTAATTTCTGTTTTGCGTGTGATTTTCATCTCTCTCCCACCGTCCATGTGGGACTGAGATTTTGTTTACATGTCTCTTTGCCCGTCTTCGGTGTTTGTGTGTCTAACTTTAGTTTTTTTTTGTGTGCTTCTTGTCTCTCTCACACCACGCCTGTGTAGCTGAGGGTCTGTTTCCATGTCTGGAAGTAAGACACAACAAAGTGTGTCTTACTTTGCTGGTATTTGCGTGTTTTTGTCTTTTTATAGCCTTCCCTGTGTGACTAAATGCCTGTTTGAATGTCTTTGTATGTGTATTTGTGCTTTTGTGTATCCAGCCTTCTGTTTTCGTGTTTCTCGCTGTTTCTCGTTTTTGTTTTTTGGTTTTTATATCACTAAATGTCTGTTTACATGTCTCAGTACTTGTGTTTTTGTGTTTGTTTGCCTGACTTTGTGCTTTTGTGTGTGTTTCGGTTTCCCTCCTACTATGCCTGTGTGACTGAGTGTCTGTTTGCATGTTTCTGTACCAGTCCTTGTTTTTTTGTGTGTCTGACTTTTTCTTTTGTCATGTCATCATGCCAGTAGTGACAGCATCAAGACTTTGAGCAGACCCATAGCCACTACTCCTTTGTTTCTTTAATGATTTAATATAAAAAGCGATGTCCTCAAGACGCATATTCAGGTTACGTAGTAGGGAATGTTTTCTAAGATATGCAGTTGTCTGTTAGGTCATAATAAATGTTTCTTATGTGACACAGGCGTCTTTTACGTGATTGGAGTTGTGGATGACATAATCTTGCGCAACATCTTGGATCTTATGATTTCTTTTGTATTATTTCTGAATCGTAAGGATAAACATCTACTTCTTTTTTTTTAGTGAAGATGTAATGATCCAAGAAAACATGTAATCGTGATAACACTGGAGTAGCATTGAGTGCTGACCAGGAGAAATATTTGAACTATAAATATTGAATGGCGAACTTATATGCAATGTGTGCGTGCATTGTCATGACAGGAAGAAGTTAAATTTCTTTGGAGTACTGAAAAAATTCAAGTGATATAGAACTGGACATGCGAGAGTAGCAATTCCAGAGAAGTTAGTACTGAACGAGAACACAAACATAAGCTTTTTAAATGATGGTAAAGACCAACTTCTTGCTGATGGTAATACATTACCCGTTGATAGATTCTATTACCATCCTCCTACTATTAAAATTCAGAGAAAGTTAAAAGGAAGACAAATATACCCCTGCAACATCATACAAAATATCTTGTCAAGGTGCCAAAACTGTCTGAGACTTATTTGTCTTGGCACCAAGACATTTAGTCAATTTATTGATATATTATTCGAAAAAAAAATTATACTGCGTATCTGGTTAAAGATTACCTAGAGTTTCAGTTACTCCTCCTATTTTACTAGTAACCCAATAAGCGATCAATATAAGTGACAAGTTATAGAAAAGAACATTCATTTTTTTTTATCGCAAGTCATTTTCTTCTTCTAAGTGAGACTGTCAACATTGAAAAAATGTTCTAAACATGTCCATTGTGTTTGTATACATTAAGCAGCTGATCACTCTGTGAGATTTGTACCATCGGTGATAACTATAATGAAAATATTTGATTATAAAATCCATGTAAATTGCATAGAAGACAGGCCGTGCAAATTAAAGACTGTAATTCCTGTCTTGAAGAGATTTATGACTCTTATGCAAGAGGTTTCCTGTGTTTCTATTGTCACTATGATAATTGTGCACAATGGGAAAATATTTACCGTGGCATGATTGAAATAACCCTAACGTGATTACAGTTCATTTCTAAGAGACTGGTATTGTCGTCAATTTATATTGTTTTGGGAAGAAGAACCTGGTCTAAACTTCAATAGGAGGAATAATAAAAGGGGTCTTGTCTTACGACATCGCTGTGAAGATAGTGGCTAATATGGTTGTAAACTTACTGTTTTTTTTGGCTGTTACAGAAAGTGATTCTTCATATGAAAATTTTGAGTACGACATTTCTTCAAATAAGCAAACTGACGCACGTAAATTCTATAATATAAATCAAATCAGTATCATTGACTTTACAATTAGATATAATACAAATTTAATTACATTATATGGTAAAAAATTTGACCCTGACTTTGCATGCCAAGACGAATACAAGTTGAATCCTGTCGAGCTATCGCCACTTATACTTAACAATGTTTACCTATACGTGGACAGAGAAATCTAAGGGACAAAGAGTCTTGTGCATACAACTCTAATTAATAAAGACACTCAAAAATATTTCTAAGGCATTTCGCTCTTAGGGCACTGAAATTTATACTGTACAGGTAGAAAACAGTATTTTCAACTAGACAGTCGTTCAACCAAAGATTGCCACCATAAAAGCTAAGAAATTCAATTTAAGTGTTTCCAAGACATCAAAAATGGAATATGATTGTGCATGAAAACCAAAGTCTTTGGCTGATAAATTTTGAACTCACTTCAAATTTTGAATTATAGATTTTCTACTTTGCTCATGAAAGTTTCGGTAAGAAAGCATACGGTAGGAAAAGAGGGTCGAAAAATTCAACATTCTTCGCTGTTTGAAAGATGCTTAACCAATGTATTGACTTTACAATTGATGGGATACTATTAACAATGACAAGGGTATCGTTAACACTTTGAGCATGCTAGAGGAAATCAGAGGGTATATAATAGGATTTGTATCTAGACATGTAGGGATCCAAATCGATTACAGTGATTATTTGATTTACGTTCGTGGTACCAAGTCTAATAGAATACTACCATCAGAAGCAATTTCCCAATAGGTTTGAAATCGATTTAGTGAAGTTATTTCTACACTTTACTACAATGGTTTGGCAAAGTAAAGGTCTAAACTTTTTTGTACCCCTTCTGTCAAAAGTCATATTTGTCTGTGTACCAAAACAATTCCAATACAACGATACCATTGGTTTTTGCAAACATTTATTTGGTTATACCATTTTCAGAAAACTGTGAATCCCAATCTCGGGATTGCATTGTTAATTCATATAAGGTCCTGTAGGATCTATCAAAGGTTAAAGTATAGAGTGGAATTCCATTTACCTTACATACAAGAGATGAAATTACAAACAAACGTTTCAAATTTATGTTGAGAATTTGTCCATGATCCAAAGGAACTGGCAATTTTGACAAATATTACAGGAATTTTCTAAAGAATTTGACCATATATGAATGATGAATTGGTTTAGGTACGTGTACCCGTAGCAACATGTCGTTGATTCATGATTGTATGAGGGACCAGCAGTTGGATATTATTTCCCTTACCTTTTAATTTCTCAATTGCCAAAGTGACAAAACTCATAACTTGTTGTTTTCGTACATTAATTATTGCCAAGATGAGAAAAAATTTTTCATCAGGTGTAGTGGCAAAAACTTTTCGAAAAATAAAATTGGACGAAGAAAGCTATAGCTTTCTATCAATCTTAACATTGTGAGGTAATCATTTAGTTTAATTAAATGTCTCGTGATTTATTTTCTCAATAAAGTGTAAGTCTTTAATTGTTGCCTCTCAAAGTTTATTCCTAGTCTCAGTGTTTATTTTATATTTATATCCAATTGCCAAACCTTTCAATAGCTTATAGGACATTGGAGTCATCTACATAGATTGTAAATGACTTGCATAATTTGAAAGACCGTTGCTCAAAATATTGGAGGGCACCTAGGCCCACTCCCAAGCACATTTTTTCCCTGAATTTACCGGATTAAAATTTTGAGATAGCCATTCTGTTCACCTTAGTCGAAAACTTAATAACTATGCCTTTGGGAACGACTGAATCCCTCACAGTCCCGGGGGGAAGGGCTGCAATTTACAAACTTTGTAACTTAAAACGTTCAGAAATTTAATAAAAATCAAGTTTTTTTAGCTGCAAGTAAGGAGCGACATTAAAACTTAAAAAGAACAGAAATTATTGTGCATGTGAAAGGCGTTGTCCCCTCCTCAACGCCTCGCTCGTTACGCTAAAGTTTTTTTATTGATTTAAAAATTGTAGTTGTGACAAAGAGTCAAACTTTAGCGTAAAGAGTGGGGCGTTGAGGAGGCGACAACCCTTTCATATACAGAAAAATTTCTGCTCGTTTTATGTTTTATTGTCGCTCCTTTCTTGCAGTTAAAAACTTGTTTTTTATTTAATCTATATAAAGAGGCGTGCTACGTAGTGAGTACTAGGGCTAGGCGGCTGGTAAGTGAAAAAATATTTGTATATATTCTAACAAGGGATTAAATTCTAACAATTCAAAAACCTTAAAAATGAAAAACCAAACGTTTGAACCTTATTAGAAATTGGTCTTAGAAATTAAAGTTACTTTACCATAAATATCTTTGAAAAGACTGCAATTTGAAAAGACAGCAAATTATTAAAATCTTTTTAAGATGCTTAAATTATTAAAATGTGACTTTTGACAGAGCCGGGGACAAAAGTTACTTATTATAGTTTTTTTTGTCTAACAATAGTTTCGGACAATACTTCCAGTCCTAACTTCGTGAACTATAATATCATTCTATCGTTTATATGTTTTAATACCAGGTTTTATTTATTGACCATCTAGCACCTGCGAAGGATTCTTATTCGAATGGATTCTAACCCTAGTAGGCAAAGTCAGGTCTTACAGACGACAATGCTAATCATTTTCTCCATTTCGTAAGACTGGGTTAAATTCAGAGGCTGTTATCTCGTGGATCGTTCGAAAATATTATTTCAAACCTCAGAAATGGATATGAGGACGTCCCTTACAAATTCTTAAATACATGGCCATAGGATCAAAAAAAAACAAATCAGCAGTTTTTTTAGTTTTTTTGGTTTAGAAGAGAAATCAAGTTTAACTTTAACAAGATTTTAAGAGAACGATTGCTTTCGCATTAATAAATTTATGTTCAAGAGGAAAAGATTTTGTTCTTTACTAGAACTTTTTTTATTGTATTTTCGGGTAATTCTAATTTTCTTTTATTTCTAGAAATGCAAAATGTCTCTTATATCTGCAATATAGGGTTCTAGAAAGCAACTGATTTAGTAGAGTGATGCCAAGAAGAATCAGAAGACTTCTGACAAAGGAGGATATCCTCGCTTCTCTAAATGTTGAAGATGAAGATTAAGTTTGATGATAGAGACACATGTGACAGAAAAGATGGACCTCTAGCTTCCCTAAAAGACATCTTGACTGCTTCATCTCAAACTGCAAAGTAAAGTAATCACTAGGTGACCAATTTACATTTGTTGAAATTTTGCTTACATTTAGGATGGTGTAAACTTAAGATGTATTTTCTTTTCAAGGCAAACAAGTATGAAATCAAGATACAATGCTTAGCCAACACAAAAATATTTTATCTAAAAAACACCACTGTGTACACTAGAAAATGAAATACCTACGGTTCAAGTCCAGAATGCTTCAATTCTCAATCATATGGGGAACTACCTATCATGAACTACCATACAGGATTTTTTAACTTGGAATTTTTTTTTAACTGAAAAATTTTTCTAATTTTTCTTACCATATGTTAAATTGATTTTTTATCTTTTATGAACATGGTTTAAGATCTTTTTTTTATGCGGCCAACCCACGTTAGTCTTTGGCTGGTCATCGACAGTAGTTGGTTTATTGTACGTTTTCGACAAATATTATTTTTGCACTGGAAGGATGAATATTTACGTCTTATTTTAAAATGTGAAGATAAAATATTTCAAGAAAGTCTGCTAACATTATTTGCGAACTATCATGGCTCTTTTTGATTACTTGATCAACAGAAGGAATCAAACTGAAGATCAAGAAATGTTTCATAAAGCTCTGGATTATTTTGCCTCCAATAATCAAACTTTGTGGTTATATTGCAGATTAAGTCTTCTACGTAAGAAAATTCATTTTCAATATGATATTTGCAATTTGTTGTTCAAGCAATTACAGGTGAGTCACACTTTCTTCCTTTTTTGAGGATTTTATACAGTTCTTGCAAGTTGAAAGCCTTCTAGGTTATGCTGTAACTATTTTTTTTGCTTCTGCTAACCAGCCATCCGACTAGGGATCTTTTGTTCTTTGGTCCAGTGAAGAGCTTCGGCAAAGAATGTTCGGAACACTCAGATTTATTGAAATGAAACTATTACCTTACGAGGAAAACTTGTTATATCAAAGTTGCTATTATAGTTATTGCTACTTAACTAGCACCCTGTTACGATGTGTTTAATTATTAGTTCATATGTTCACAAATTTTGCATCTGTTAGTAACAAAACCTCTTTGTCTCAAATGCTTTGTGGCTTATTCCCCCGGTTAACGAGCTGTTTTTCTTATTTTGCATAAAATAGTTTTTTCCTAAGAACAAATTTTGATGAGCACCCCTAGGCAGTCCACAAAGCTTGGCACTACGTGGTAGTCTGTATCCTTAATCTATGTTCTAGATATTATAGCAACAATTGAAGAAGGAGCTGAACATATAATCTAATCATTTACCGGAAGATGCATGTAAGCATAAATCTAGCATGGAAAAAGCCAGTAAGAGCCCGATAAAAGAAAATCTGTAGCAAAATATACTTATACGTTTCAAGGCACCTTGCACCTTGCAAAACAGGTAATTTGATCCTTTTCGCCAAGTGACTGATTCCTAAGAGTTTTGAGCCAATCAAACAGTTTGTGGTAAGAAGCAACCCAGTTCAATAGTAACCGCAACTCTAAAAATACGAATTTTGATTCCAATATATACATCAAAAGAATGAGATTTTATGCTGATTTTAAACATATAAGTTTCATCAAGGTTAAACTTACCCATCAAAAGTTATAAACCTGTGGAAGTTTGCCTTATTTTCCAAAAAAGGGGGAAACACCCTCTAGAAATCATAGAATCTTAATGAAAATCATACAATCAGGTTCAAAGCATCAGAGAACCTTACTGTAGAGGTTTTAAGAAGCTATCTACAAAAATGGGTAATTTTGTAGTTTTTGCCAAAAGAAAGATCACGGAAAAGTGTTTAAATTTTTTTTTATTTTTTTTTACTCATGAGTGATCGTATCGTCCCAATGGTCGTAGACTGTATTGAGACGGCTCATTAAGTCCTTGTGCCGATTTTGTGTGACCAAAGAAACCGGAGGGCAACTAGGCTCCCTCCCACGCTCATTTTTTCCCATAGTCCGCAGATTAAAATTTTGATATAGCCATTTTGATCAGCAAAATAAAGTGATCGATGGAAGCCATTTCACTCTTTTTTTGAGCAGGACTAATGCTCTATTGTAGAGTAAAATGTCCCTTAGATTACTAAAAAGGCTTTTAAAGGGCCTTAGGGAAGGATCTAAGACTTTAATGCAATGTCATTGAAAGTAACAGGGACACTGGAATAATTAGTATTTGAATTATGCGTCGAGAAACGATCGAGAAAAAAGTAAGTTTCTTTTGTGAGACTGAAAAAAAAACAAAACAGTTTCTTATGCTATAGACTCCCATGGAAGATATAAACCATCAATAGTAGAGTGGAACGAAAAATCAGAACCTCAATGGACAAAAATTTTGAAATTGATTCGTCTGCAACATATATGGAAGGACTCAAGGTAATAAGTTAGGGGGCAAAGTACTTTGGGGCTAAATGCTAGGGAGCAAACTCATTTTAAATTGAAAATAAATTGTGTATCCAGGTAATCAAATTAACTTTTATTCTTTTGGCTGCAGGGGGCCTGTCATCCCTTGAAGCTTAATTAATGAATCATTTAAATAGTAAGAGAATTTTTTTCACGCGATGGTGGATTGGTAATTAATAAAGCAGAGAAATATTTTGGGAGCTAAAAGAGTTGTTGAAAATGGTTGGGAGATGCTATTCTTAAAGTGCTTTTCTTAAAAAAGCCATAGAACTTTCATTTTTCTGTTCAATGATGCCCTATATAAGTTTTACGTCTGCTTCTTCAATATATGACCGGGAGAGAATATTTTTAATGCGTAAAACTCGGCCTCTTTCTAATTTGATGCCAGTGTGTTGAATGTTTTAGCTTCTGTTTCTGTTTTATGACATTATTTCAAAGTTAAAGAATTAAACTTCCTTTTTTATTATCTTATTCAACCCATTTTACTTTTTTAGCCTTGAAAAAGGATCATTTTTGAATTACTAATGCAATTAATAGTGGTTTTATTTCCATAGATTTTTTTTATTTTAGTAATATTTTGTTGAATATTTTTTTTTAGCTTTATGTTTGATTTTAAAGATTCAAAAAGAAAGTTGAAAAACAAGTGAGTTGAGTCATCTACTTTGACTAGGTTGTATTTGCCAGATTTATCAAGTTTTAGTGCAAATAAACAAAATTGCAGAGAAATATGTATTACTTGACTCCTGCGAAAGTTAAACGATCGCCAACTAGAGTAAGTTTTTAGAAAATATTTTTTTTTTAGTTACTCATGAGAAAAGACTTTACCGCATTATTTTCCACTACTTAGAAAACTTGAAACTTAAATCTAACTTGAAACTGACACCTAGAGAAAAATTTGGCGCTAATCTCCTTTAGGGTCATATACAAGGATCAGAAATCTGGTTGTGGTCCAAGATTGCAATATTAGCTCTTACAATGTACCAAAAATTTTATCTTTAACTTGTTGTGCCAATGTTTCCTTTTAGAGATTTTTTCGAAGGATCTATAATAAGGTAATCATTTAAAGAAATATGCTTTCTGCTTTTATTTTGTTAGCTGTATGCTTCGTAAAAAAATAAATAAAAGAATTACTCTGTGTTCATGTGCAAAGTGTACTATAAATAGTTTGTAGCAATTAAATTTCCCATTAAAGCTATCGAAAGCGCTTGAAAATGGCTATAGAGCCCAAGTTTTTTAATGATAACAGGTTTTTAATGATAGCTGATAAAAATTAGTTTCATAGCAATTACATTTTTGTTAATTGTTAACGCTTTGCCTCTTTTCCGACTTCATTCCTAGGAATCTAAATAAACCCAAGAAAAAACTGATATGAAAGTGAAGCAAATTGTTTTTGTCAAATCTTATAAAGTGTCAGGAACTGCAATTACAGAAGTTTTGATGAGGTAAATTTTTTAATTTTGCAAACTGACTGAGATTCATATTCTTGTTAAAAATCAAATCGTTCTGTTTTTATTGGGAACCTATGACAGGTTATTACGTTAAGCCTTTTTTACAAAAATATTCTTAATAGGAGCCATTTCCTATGTCCAAGCTTATCTATATCTCAAAATTAAGGCAGCTATCTTTAGTCATTCATAGTTGTGAAAACAGAAAAAATGATAAACTTGTAAATGAAATCCTTATAAAACCTACAAAGTTTTAGTAGCCTTATGTCGTCGTTCCTATTTACAAAGTGGAAATCATGTCTTATATTTTATTATATTATTATAGAAATACTCGTCACAAGCTTGTCTGACAAAAACCAAGGAAGGAACTGGTGCTGTGAGTGGACGTTGAAGAAATAAACAAAATATCAGTGAACTTAATTGTGACTAATAGTTAATTTTCCTGCAGTTTCTTAGTTATGAGTTTTACTGGACTGTTTAAGCTTTCCTAAGTATTTTAATTATTTTTGACGATCTTCTAATTGAGGTATAATATTTGGGGGCATTAATGTACAATGAAAAAAGGGTAATAAACTTGAGAAAGATTTTGCAGGGCATAGACGCTTATTAACGAGACGGCATCAACAAAATATCAGAAAAATATGGGGACCAAAATGACCAAGGCCTGCTGAAAGTCTACATTGAAATCGTCCTAAAGGTTTTTTTATTTTATTTTTATTATTATTTCTATGTTTTGGTTCTGAGCTGGCTCTTGCACTTTATCTAGATTGAACAAAAAGTTACTAATCCCTTACTGACACTACTTGGACGAAGAAATCTTCTTGACGCAACATAAATTTCCGTGATTTCAAATGAAAACATGAATTTATATGTAATTTACAACATTTAAAGTTATATAGTTAAAAGACGACTATCGCATTCACAATTTAAGTATCAGGCTCAAATAGTTTCAAATAGTTTTCTAAAAAGTTTCAGAAGCGTATCTCCCATTTTGAGGAAATATAATATGAATTGCTAGGGAATCCATATGTTTTGTAAGGGATAATAACTAGAATTACAGAAACTAGAAGTCATAATGAACAGATAATTTTCTGAGACGTGCTTAGGTTAGGAAAGTACTAATTATACGATTCTATCTGGTCATTTATTCCTTAGAAAAATATACTTGATTAAGGCACCCTGGGCCACTAACTTCTCAAAAGAATTTTTTAAGCCGTGATAAAATTAGACAAACAACAGAAAAAAATGGATAAATGATGAACAATTTTGAAATTTGGAAGATATATTTTGCAAAAATAGATGGACTGAACATTTAAAGAGCTTTTTAAGCCGTGATTAAATGAGAGAAATAATAGAAAAAAAGTGATTAAACGTTCAATAATTTTGAAATTAAGAAGATATATTTTGTAAAAAGAAGTTAAAGACGCTGTAACAATTTGTTTTAATAATAACGCCTTATGTGCTGATGGTTCAGTAAATAAGTGTTCGAAATAAGGTGGCTGAATAGCCAGACAAAAATAATCAATGCTATGAAAATCATTTTTTTAAGAAAGGAAGAACCTAGTCATCTTAAGGAATAATCGATTAAACCCTTTCTTACCAGAAAGGTGAAAAGAAAATCTCAACAACTATAGTAATTCAAGAGATACCTAAGACTCTATAGATAAAGTTTCAAAAGTATATTAGGATTATTTTAAGAATTGGAGACAATTTTACGACGAGATTTTTACACTTAGATAAATAATTGAAAAGTAGGGTGTCATATAGAATCCTTTATTTTTCGTTTTTCCACATTTTGAGCAGCCATTTGACAAAAATGATAACAAATCTTTGGCAAATGTCTTATCCTCTTTTAACCTACCAGATAAGTAAATCGAAGAGGATTCATTCAACGTAGATGGTAATTAGTTGTTCTGAAGGTATGATGTCAGGATAAAAGTAAGTACTTTTAAATTGGTAGTTATGTAGTGATGTGTCCCATCCATGTTTTAGTTAATTATTTGATAAATTTTGCCCAAAAATAAGTCTAAGGCTATGGGAGAAAAGGATATCAAATGAGAACACATCACTGTTATGGACTTCCATATGGAGATAACATTAAAACAATCAAAATAAGTAATCAAATTTATTTTGGGGCAAAATTCAATAAAGTTAATGTTTATTAAATAAATTTTATGAATGGTACGTGTAATTTACCTTTGAATGCCTGGCAGATGATTGGCATGTGAGATCCAGCCTGATCGACAAAAAAGTGTGTAGCCATTTGTCAGCGTGTTAAAAATAAAACATACTTCTATTTTTCTTCAAAATAATTTTTGCTATGAATAAAATTTTACTGCTTATATTTTCCGTAAATTTGCCTTTCATAAAAAAACATTTTGTGACTGTTTTGATGTAAAAAGCTGATACATCCATTTTCTCCTTTTTGATATGGCCTTTCTCCCAATCTACAAGCATGCAAGTGCTTTGGCCGTGAAAACCTATGCCCGAGTTTAGACTTCAAAAGTCGATTAAATCAATTTTTCTCTGATATTTTTGACTTCATTATAATAGTCTTGGAGCTTAGTCTATAGGGTTTGTAGTGTCTCCTGAAATAATACAGGGATTCATATACTCTGTTTTTCAAAGGTTGTTGTCTGCTATTTGTTTTTAGTATGGCTTTTCTTACCCAAAGATCTCTTATGTGTGAAGTTGGATTACTATTTTCTAACGAAGTAAATTAAAAATTCTTTAGAAATAGGCAAAGAGTAGCTCCCTGATGCAATTGCTCCAGCTAATATTGATAAACCCCCGCCATAACAACTTATCTATTAAGTATCATAACACCAAGCCCTGTCCCCATCCCCTTTTCCACATTTTGCTGCTCTTCATATCAATCACGGTGGGATAACGGTGGTTAATTTTGGAACAAATTAGATGGATTAATTTGATCTTAGACCTTCAGACGGAAGCAAACTGCAACATTTAAGCCTAACATGTGGACAAATCAAGCATTCGATAAATATATAAGTATAGACCTTTTCTGATGTTATTACAAAATTGACTTCCCCCTCCAAAACAGATAAAATCTATATTTCAAAATATGATTCTTGCACAAAAACGAAAACAAGAAAATAAATCGGCGAGGGAATCTGCCAAGCCGTCCTCACTTCTCAACAAAAAAAGAAAATGGAAAACATCTAACCTTATGAAGTGAACTCTACAAGAAGAGAAAAGACACTTGAGTGTCTATTTACAAGGAACTACACTCGAATTTCGTTTTCGAGTTTCGTTGTACAAGAAAAAAAAAAAATGTGACTGTGTTTTCTTTTCTTACATTGTCCACTAACCTTTGCTTTCTAAGCACAGACGACGATTTGCCAAAGGTCCTTGTCGAAATATCTGCATTCTTTGATTTTCATATTTGAACCGATTGAACCGAAAATAGAAGGTAACAAGAACGCCCCCCACACTCATTTTTCCCCCAATGTCAGCGGATCCAAAAATTTTGATAGTAATTTTGTTCAGTATAGCCAAAAATCTAATAACTATGTTTTCGCGGACGACTTAATCCCCCAAATCCCTAGAGAAGGGCTGCAAGTTATCAACTTTGGCCATTGTTACATATGCTATTGTTTATTGGTAAGCATACTGACTTTTCCAGGATGTATTTTTTCTGGTGGTGGGGTAATCTAAGGGAGGATGTTACAAGAGAGTATCTTTCAATGGAGGAATTTATCACGGAGGAAGAGAATTTTCATGAAGGGGCTGCAGAATTTTTCAGTGTGATTGAAAAAAATCAATGAGAATTTAAATAAGAATACAAGATTCTTTTAACTGAAAGTAAAGAGCAGCAATAACACTTGATACGAACAATAATAATTACGTATATGAGGGGGTTTACCCCTCCTCAATTCCTCTCTCTTTATGCTAAAGTATTTTTAATAGTTTCATAAGAGCAATCTATTCTAATTAAACGATCTTTGTGATTCTGGGGTCATTCTTAAACAATTGAGCGAAATTCGAACTTTAGGGTAAGGAGCCGGGTATTAACGAGGGACAAAACCCCCTCATAAACGTTATAGCTATATAGAGCTATATAAATAATACGTATATAGAACTATTATAGAAGTTCTCAATATAAAGTTAATTTGTAAGCTACGTACGTTTATTACAAATAAAACATTCATGAATAAAATTAAAAGTTCTGGTGCCCTTCTTAAGTAACAAAAAAAATAGAGAGCAAGTGTTTCCCCTCTTACGACCCTTTATCTCAAAATCATCCAATGTACAGAAGAACCAAACGAAGCAAATATTTTGAGAGAACATCTTTCTTCTTCAGCGAAAGAAAATAATATAATCAAGGAAAATCCTGAAGAAAAAGCAAAAACGCAGAAACTCAACAAAACCAATGAAAAAAAAACAAAAAATTAAAAGATAGATTAAGTTCAATTTAAAAACTTAAAGTATAAGAATTAAAATCAAACACTGAATATCCATAAAGTGATTAACTCTGCAGTCTCCACGATTCGCACAAAATCTGAAGAAATTCTGAAGTTGCCATCGGTGGATACTAGTGAACTAGCGAACCACTGACTGATATTAACGAATTGTTCGTTAGTATCTGTCTATGGCATTTCAGGAATTCTTTGTATTTTGTGCAAATCACGAATATTTGCAAATGACTCATTTTATGGTTGTTAAGTGTTTGATCTTAATTCTTATAAATTTTGTCTTTTATTGAATTTTATTTATCTTTTAATTTTTGGCTGTTTTTTCATTGGTTTTACCGACTCTACGCGTTTGTCTTTTTGGTTTGTTTCTTCGACATTTTCCTCGATTGTATTATTTTGTTCGTGCTGAAAATGAGAGATAGCTCTTCTCTCAAATTCACTTTGTGTGATTTTTTTTCAGTATTTCAATTGCGTTTTAAAAAAAACATTTTTGATCCTTTTCTTTCTTTATATTACCTCGTTCTTGATGCTAAAGTTTTATTAGAACTTTCAAAATAGCTATTTATTCTAATTAAGCGGCCTTTTTGATTTCGGGTTCATTCTAAAAGGATTGGAACAATAATAGAACTTTAGCGTAAAAAGCGAGGTATTGACAAGCGGGCAAACCCCGTAATATACGTAATAGTCTTTATTCGTTTTCATTTTTAATGTGGCTCATTACTTTTAGTTGAAAAAACATTTTTTATTTGATAGTCTCTAAATATGAAGTCTATGGTATATATACTTAATTTATACGTTTAATTTATATTTTGA
The DNA here is from genome assembly GCF_032884065.1 of Artemia franciscana. NCBI lineage: Eukaryota > Metazoa > Arthropoda > Branchiopoda > Anostraca > Artemiidae > Artemia > Artemia franciscana. The sequence goes on from NC_088868.1 coordinate 8,877,416, forward strand.
ACTGTTTTCGCAGCTTTGAACAATTATTTGACATTTTTTGTACATGTTTTTGAAACAAATTTTAATCTTAATACTACCTATTGTTAAGCTAATTTTTTATGACATCGATTTAACATAAGTGACGCGTATAATACTTCTTGCTGATAGATTTTTTGGCATGAAGGTTTTAAGTCGTGGTTCATTTCGTCTGTAGGCTTGCAGGAAGTGGTAGCATCTGAAAAGTACGTTTATATCTTCCTCAAAATTACATACAAACATGTTTTATGTTTGTTTCTTGCATAGTGCTCATAATACTAGGGTAGGGTTTCAACCAGTTCCACTGGTTGAAAAGGCTTCCATAGCTTGACAGAAATCCTCGCCATCCGGCTTTAAAGCTTTATTTTTGCTTGAAATGTGTCCCTGCCAGTGTCTTATTGCAAAAAGAATTTATATTTCCTGTTCTTCCGGGTTTCTTGATAGAAAATCTTCTAGTATGCTACTACAGTCTTTTAAAAAGAGAAATGTTAGTCAGAATTTTGAGGTGCAATACCTAAAGTATCAATCTTGCTAACATTTCATACAAGGTGTGCAAAAAAATTAGAAATTCATGACTCACTCTTAGGGTAAGCTTTTTGTATGGGCCATAATTTACAAAAATGATACATTTGCACTACAACTACCAAACGTCCTTGCTCCACTGTTGAATTTTTTCTACAGTGGAACAATCGTTCAACTAGCAAATTGAACGATTGTTTCCTGCTTATCAGGATTCTTATTAAACAAATGGGTCTCTATGCTTACCGATGATTTGACTGCTTCGAGACAAAAATTCATGTGGAAGGACTCGCAATTTGAGAATCAGGCCCTTATTAAATCTTTCTTGTGTTTTTCCTTGAGCCTTAACTGCATTTGATGGGCACTCGAGTTCACTTGATCTGTTTAGAGTATCAAATGATGATTTTTGATCTTTAAAGGCTTGTTAATTGTGACTCATTTTCTTTTCATATCGTCTGAAGCTACTTAATAATTGGAAAATGGACATAGAGCTCTTTTAATATCTTGTAGTTTTAACTGCTCAATTGGTAATAATTAAACTAGGTTCAGTAAAATATCCACTTGATTTAGAATACGACCATAAAAACTAATTTGGGAACAACTACTTGAAGTTCTTAGGGTTTCAGCTCCAACCCTTCTCTCAATTTTTCTAGTATGTATTTAAGCCATGCTAAATAGTTTTCTACGGTCCTTGTTAATAGATTGTCTAAGCAGCTCAAAGTGTCTGTTATCTTTTTAATTCTGTAAAATGACATTTTTCTTATACATCTTTGTCTTATAGGGCTAGATTCATGAGTCTAATGAAACAGTTAGTACTAAACGATAACCAAAAAGGCAGACTTTCAAAAGAAAACGTTCTACCATTATCCAGTTTTACTGTTACATTGTGGTTGGTTCCATGATCTTAAGGTATTTGCGAATATCCAGCCCTCAATAAAAAACTAGGTATAATTATGAACCTTGTAATAAGTCCAAAGTTGGTTCTACTTGGAGCAATTTCATGACATCTTTTGGAACTCCATCGAATCTAATTCAAATCTATCGAATTTGGAAATCTAAAATCGCCATATTTCATTGTATTATCTTTCTTTCTTACAATTATTAACAAGAAGCACTACTCGCTAATCCCCCTTTTAAAGAACCCTCTTCGATTATATTTCTTTGGTTAGTTCTTCAAGCCATGAACGTAAATTATATTGGGTTTTATATGAATACTAAAAGATTAGAGGTACGACTGTTTCTATAATGTGTGTAACCAAATGAGTCAAAACAGAATCATCATATGCCTTGCAAAGATCTATTTGTGGTCCAATAAAATATATTCCACCAAAATTTTAATATGTTTGCACAGCTCGTAGTAACAAACTGTAAGTAAGGAGTGACTTGGCTCAATAGTAACCAAAACTATAAGGAGCGGAATTTTCATAAAAATAGATGTATCAAAAGAATTGGTTTTTATCCTGGTTTTAAATATATTAGTTTTTTTAAGTTTAGTTTTACCCTTAAAAAGTTAAGAGCCAGAGAAATTTTGCTCTATTTTTGATAAAAGGGGAAACAACCCTTAGATTTCTTACAATTACATTGAAAATCCCCCATCAGATTCAGCGTATCAGAAAACCGAACTGTAGCGTTTTCAACCTCCTAATTGGAATTTGTTTTTTTGCCAGATGAAAGACCATAGATGAGTGTTTATTCATTTATTTTTTCAGGGATCATCTTGTTAACCTGTCGTCCTAAAATGTCGCAAAAGGGCCCAATCAAACGAAAATCTAAAGTTCCGTGGCCCTTTTTAAGCGACCAAAAAATTGAGGGTAACTAGGCCCCTCCCACGCTCATTTTTCCCAAAGTAACCGGATCTAAATTCTTAGATAGCCATTTTGTTCTGTTAAGTTGAAAAATCTAATAACTATGTATTTGAGGACATCTTAATCCCTGACAATTCCCGGAGGATGGGCTGCAAGTTATGAACTTTACCCATTGTTTACATATGGTATCGGCTATTGGGAAGCATACTGATGTTTTCAGGGGGATTTTTTGGTGGTGGTGAGGGGTATTGGGGAGGGGGTGATGTGAGAGAGGGGAAGAGAATATCCATGAAGGTGCTGTTGGATTTTCCAGCGTATTTTAAAAAAAAACAATGAGAAATTAATTAAACAAAAAGTTTTTTAAACTGAAAGTAAGAATTAACATTAAAACTTGAAAAAAACTATAATTATTATGTATATGAGGGGTTTTTTCTCCTTCAATATGTCTCGCTCTTTATGCTAAAGTATTTTTAGTAATTTAAAAGAGGTATGTATTTTATTTAAACACCTTTTGTTATTCAAGGGGTATTCTTAATGAATCGGGAAAAAATTTGAACTATACGGTAAGGAGATTGTTATTCACGAGGGTGCCGACCCCCTCACATATGTAATAAAAAAATATACGAATATAGTTCAGTTCATTTTTCAGTTCAGCTTAATAGAAAACAAATCAAACAGTGTAAACTAACTACACTCTAAGAGAGCACTGCCCGTAACGGGTGACAGTATTCATTCATTCATCAAGAATAGAAATATAAGGTAAGAAAAGAAAAGAAGAAGAAGGGAAAAAAAAAAGGGCAAAACTTATTATAGATGCAAAGGGGATATCAGCCGAAAGTTCATTCATATAAATTAAAAAGATTAATGGTCCAAGAACTGATCCCTGGGGCATCCCACAAGTTACATGGAATGAATCTGATAAGATATAATTAGCAAGTATTTTACAACGTCTATTTGTTAAATATGACCGAATCCATTCAAGAACCATCAACTTTATCCCATATCTTTCTAAGGTTTCAAGAAGGATTTCAAAATCAACGCAATCAAAAGCTTTTGCTATATCCAGAGAAGTCACCAGGGAATGTAAACCATCATCTTGCGCTGCTTTTATAGTCATTATAAGATCCGTAAGTGCAAGTTCAGTGGATCTGATTTTCCAAAATCCATATTGTTTATCGGATAGAATTCTATTATATTCGAAGTATTCATACAGTCTTTTTACAGCAAGCTTTTCATATATTTTTGAAAAAATTGGAAGTAACCTGATTTGTCGATAGTTACCAATTACCGTTGGGTCTCCTCCTTTAAAAAGTGGGATTAATTTGGATTCTTGTAATTTAGTAGGGAAAATACCTTCATCAAGGCTTCTGTTTATAAGGACCGTAAGAGGCTCAATGATTACTGGTTTTATTTTTCTTATTAGTGGCAAAGAAAGTCCATCTAGGCCCGTTGACCTTGTCCCTTTAATTTCACAAATGCATTTTTTACTTCATCACATGTAATAGAAGGAAAATTTTCGCATTTTCGCCATTGTCTCTTGTTACTTCAGTTTTGGAGGTGATATCTTTGTCATTAGTTTTCTGTTTTATTTTGCATTCGACAGTTTATCTTTTATTTTTGTCCCTTATTTACAAAAAATTAACCAAGAAGACTTGAAATTTCTTCCAGTGATTTTATTGATTTTTTTTTCACTAACTAGTTCCTTTATAAGATGTATATTTTTCAATTTTTTTGGATCGATGACTGAATTTATTATTTGCTAAGTTTTCCTGGGATTCCCATTCTTATAGAAGTTTGTTACGAAGTTAATTTGTAAGTTACGTATATTTATGCCTAATAAAATTTTCGTAAATAAAATGAGATTTTTAGTGGCCTTTTAAGTAACTTAAAAAAAATTGAGGGCAACTAGACCCTCTTCCCCGCTCTTTTTTCTCCAATTTTTTTATTTAATAGTTTTTTAAGTACGGAAAGTTTGAGGCTATCAGATGTATTTACAAATCTCGTGTCTTCCTTTTTCGAAATATAACTACGTATCTCTAATTTTTTTCACTGCAAGAAAGGTTTTCTTTACCTTTAAATGAATTTGATTTCAGTTTCAGGAAATGTAATAACTGTATATAAGTGGAATATTTCAATACTAACAACTAAACAAGCTTAAGAAAAATCTCAAATGAGAATTTTAACCTTTAAAAAAAAAATACGCATTAAGATCAAAATCAGTTCGTACAGTTTTCGGCTAATGGTCAACCTCAGAGCTATTGCCTTGTTGTAATTTTTTTCTCTTTCCTCGTTAGCAAGGAGCTGTTCACCATATTAATACGCATTTGAAAGGGTCATTTGGAATAAAAAAACGACAAATAAACACGCAACCAATACCCTTCTTTCAGATAGAAGATAAAAATTCCGTACTTTTGCAGATAGGAGCTTGAAACATCTAAGTTGGTTCCTCTGATAGACTGAAGCTGATGGTGTGAATTATTTTTATGATTCTAGGACTTTTAGAGGTTGTTAAAAAAGAAGAAAACTTTTTTAGAAAATTTCAAAATTCTTATTCTGAGATTTCTCTTAAGCTCGTTTAGTCCCCATTGATCCATAATTCCTTGTTGGTCGTCAGTTTGATCTCCAAATCGGGGAAAAGCTTATTTGGGGATAGCTTATGCAACTCAAGCCAAAGAAAATTAATGTGCAAATGGTTGGCGGGACTTGCCAATTATTTAAGTCTGTTGAGACTTTTCAAATTTTAATAAAAAAATTTACTTTACATTGAAATGTTCCACTTATAGAAAATTGTTATATTTCCTTAAACTGAAATCAAATTCATTTAAAAGTAAAAAAAAACCTCTTTTGTAGTTGAAAATATTAGGGATACGAAGTCATTTTTCGAAAAAAGGAAGACAAGAGCATCTTAAATACCTTTGGCAGTCTTAAACTATCCATACTTAACACGTTATTAAATAAAATCAGAAAGTTCTTATAACTGAAAGTAAGGAGTGACATTAATTCTTAAAACGAACAGAAATTATTTTGTGTAGGAAAGGTACTGTCCACTTCTCAATGCCCCGCTGTTTAGGCTGAAGTTTTTTATCATTTTAAAAATCAGAGTTGTGAGAAAGAGTCGAACTTTAGCGCGAAGAGCGAGGCGTTGAAGAGGTGGCAGTCCCTTTTATAAGCGGAATAATTTCTGTTCATTTAAAATTTTAATGTCGCTCCTTACTTTCAGTTAAAAAAACCATTTTTTTATTTATTTTCTGAACGTTAATTAAAGCAGGTTTTGAATTTGGCTCACTGTACATGAATAACTAAAACGAAATTTGCACATTAATTTTACTTTTTTGGCTAAATGGAGCTTTCAAAGTTTTGATCGGATGGTTTTGAGAAAAACAGGCGGGGAGAGGGCCTAGTTACCCTCCAATTTTCTTAGCTACTTAAAAGGCCACAAGAACTTTGATTTTATTGACGAACGTTTTTGTTATTTATTTATTTTCTTTATTTCCCTCAAAAAATGAGGATTACGCTACAATATAACATAAAGAAAATACAAATGATAACACTTATAATCAAAACCTATCAAATAATGATCCAACACTTAAAAAAAAAAAAAAAAAATACAAAAACACTTGCTAAATAGATTAGCCTATAAATAATGAAGATCCAGAACTGTTACTAAAAAACGGAAATAAATTGTGGCCTAAAAGGTTAATTTTCGCCCTATCTTCAAATGTTTTATATTTTTTCTTTATACAGACTACGGGATCCTTCACATTAAGCTTTAAAAAAATCTCAGTGTTACTAAAAGAAAGGGGGAAATCAAGTAAAAATTTACAGAATTTAAAATAAGAAACTTTAATGGGCGAAAGATCAGAAGGTCTGAAATTTTGGAAGAGGAGGGACGGGAACAATACGTGAGGCAGAGCAACAACGCTATACATACGACCAAGGACGCCCTGACGGTAAAGACCCCGAAAACGAATTAAAAGACCAAATGCCTTGCGTAGTTTCATCTGAACATGCTGAACCAGGACTGGTTTGAAATCTCTTTTCGAAGCAGCATAAGGTAATCCCAAATAAGTGACTATTGGCGACGACTGAAAAATAACACCATTGCCGCAATCGAGAGTCGCCCTGACATTATTCTCTAAACAATTTACTACAAAATTGACATTTTTCAAAACTGATAGAAAGGCCCAAACCTTTTAAACAATTAATTAAAATATTAAAATTGGAAACCAGACTAGACTTGGACTGGCTTAGAAGGATAATGTCATCAGCATATGCAATGTAAGACAGATTTCGAGATAATGAAACAAACGAGCAGGAAAGAGAATTAAGGGCAGTAGCTAAACAAGAATTGAATATATAAGGAGAAATAATTCCTCCTTGTCTAATTCCTCTACCCACTTGAATTAATTTGGACTGATATGAAGACGAACTCGGACAGATACGGATCTTTAAACCAGAATACCAAGAGCGAAGGACTCGTATGACAGCTAGGGGCAATCTAGCATGGATTAAAGTGAGCAGAGCGGATGCATGAGAAATGTTATCAAAGGCCCCTTTGATATCAATCAAGAGGGCGTATAGCGGTTGACCAGAGATTCTCGCTTCTTCAATAACTTTTCTGAAAGATGCATGGGCATGGTCACATCCCAAACCTCTCTTAAAACCAACTTGATTAGAACCATAGCTTACGTATTAGATTTAATACGTAATACATAGATAGCTATGTATTCGAATACATAGCTTACGCATTAACTTACGTAACGAACTTCTATATTTGCATATTTTTATTAGTTCTCTTTAAGTTTTAATGTTGCCTCTTACTTTCAGATGAAAAAACTTGCTTTTTGTTTTTAATTTGAGACCTTTTTTGAATTATTGCAGGTTTTGATTCTGGCTCACCATACACGAATAACTAAAACGAAGTTTGCATATTAATTTTACTTATTTGGGTTGAATATCTTTTTCATAATTTTTATCGGATGATTTTGAGCAAAAGGTTCGTAGGCAGGGATCTACTTGCCTTCCAATTTTTTGGTTACTTACAATGTCCACTAGAACAGTTAATTTATTTACGAATATCTTTATTTATAATGAATATACGTAACTTACAAATTAACTTATGTAGAGAGCTTGTATAATAGTATATTTTTATTAAATATATGAGGGGGCTAGCTCCCTCGTTAATACCACTCTCCTTGCCCTAAAGTCTGAATTTTGTTCTTATTCTTTAAGAAAGACCCCTGAACCACAAAGGCCTTTCAAATATAATAGGTAGCTCTTTTGAAATTACTAAAGATACTTTAGTGTAAAAATCGTGGCATTTAGGAGGAGAAAAAACTCCCTCCTAATACTCCATGCGTAATAATTATTGTTTATTTCAAGTTTTAATGCTGCTCCTTACTTCCGGTTGAAAAAACTTGGTTTTTAATTTTATCTCAATGTTTTTTAAATAACTCTGGAAAATCCAGTGGCCCCTTCATGGATATTCTCTTGCCCCATGATAAATTCCTATAGGATAGAAAGATCCTCTCATGTAACCAACTCCCTCACTCCCCACCCGTCACCATAAGAAATCCCCTATGAAATCGTCACTATACTTCCCAATAACCAATACCATATGTAAACAGTGGGCAAAGTTTATAACTTGCAGCCCTTCTTAAGATAATTTTGGGGGATTAAGTCGTCCTCAAAGACATAGTTATTAGATTTTTCGACTAAGCTGAACAAAATGGCTATCTAAAACTTTTTATCTGGTGAGCAGTTACGTATAGAAATATATAAGTTATTTACGTTAAGTTATTTTGTAAGTAAGTATATCTATTACCAATAAAAACATCGGTAAATAACATTGAAGGTTCTATTGGCATTTTAAGTAACACAAAAAACTGTAGGGCAAGTAGTTTTTCTACTACAACCCTTGTTCTCAAATAATCCGATGAAAACTTTGAAAAAGCCGTTTAGCCAAAAAAATAAAATTAATAAACAAATTTTGTTTTAAGTATTCATATACGGGGATCCGAGATCAAAACCTTCAATAATTCAAGAACGTTCACAAACAAAATAAAAATACTTTTTCAACTGAAAATAAGGAGCAAAATTAAAACTTAAGGAGAACATAAATTATTACGTATATGAGGTGATTCTTCCCTTCCTCAATACCTGGCTGTTTACGCTAAAGTATTTTTAATAATTTCAAAAGAGCATTTTATTCCAATTAAACGACCTTTGTGATTCAGGAGTCATTCTGAAAGAATTGGAACAAAATTCGAACTTCAGTGTAAAGAGTATTACGTATTACGAGGTACGTACCTCGTAATACCACGAGTATAATACGTACTACGTATGTACGAGTATTAAGTACGACCGTATTAGCGATGCATAAATCTCCCTCATCTACGTAATAAAAATAGACGAATATATAAGTTCGTTACGTAAGTGAATGTGTAAGTTACGTATTTTTGTTACTAATAAAAGAGTTTGTAAGTAAAATTAAAGTTTTAGTGGCCTCTTTATTAACTTAAGAGAAAGTCGAGGGCAACTAAGCCCTCCCCCCCTCTTTTGCTCAAAATTGTCCAATTAAAACTTTGAGAGAGCCATTCAGGCAAAAAGGTAAAATTACTGTCCAATATTCGTTTTAATCATTCATGTGCGGTGAGCAAAAATCATAACCTGTATTAATTCAAAAATGTTCAGAAATCAAATAAAAGAAAACAAGTTTTCTTAACTGAAAGTAAGGACTGGCATTAAAATTTAAAACGAACAGAAGTTATTCTGTTTATGTAAGGTGCCGTTCCCTTTTCAACGCCCCGCTCTTTACACTAAAGTTTGACTCTTTCTCACAACTCTTTTCACAACGGGAATTGACTAGAATTCATATAGAAATTTTTTTATATGTCCTGCATTTTCTTTTCCGTCTCAATTTTGCGGACAGAGTAGTTAAGAGTAATTGTGCTGGGTGTATTTTGCCTAGGACTGACTTGTATAGATGATATTTCTATGGCGAGGGGTTTTTTTTAGTGGAATTTGGGTCAGATTTCAGGTCAGAATCAGAAATTTAATATGTAAAAAAAAACAAGTTTTTTCTACCGAGAGCAAGGAGTTACACTAAAACTTAAAACTGACACAAATTATTTTGAATGCTAAAGGAGCTGTTCCCTCCTTAACACCTCGCTCTTTACTATAAAGTTTAATCTTTCTCACTGCTATTTTCATTGTTTTAAAACAATAAAAACTCCAGCATACAGAGCCAGGCGTTGAGGAGGGGACAGCCCCTCTCATATAAAATAATCCTATTTATTTTAAGTTATTATGTCGTTCCTTACATTCAGTGAAAACTAGTTGGTTTTTTAATTGCCAAATGAGCTAAGTCAGGTAGTTTAAAAAGTTCAGTTTTTTTCATTCCATATTCTTCCTGTTTTTGTTGTTTCTTTCCAGATGGTCTACTCCCATTTCCAGTTGGTAATGGTGGACTGCCAAAATTCATCTCAGACTTCTTTTAAAATTCAGTTTAAGACTTCTTAGATATTTATATGATTACTTGAAATTTGTTGTGCAGCCCGTAACTCCACTTTATTAAGTTTCACCTAGCCAATTTTACATGACTTAAAAAAATCCTGAAAATTTCTTCCATAATCATTGAATTCAACGCTTCTGCGTTAATAAGACAACGAAGATTCTAAAAAAGTCAAATTCAAAACACAGAGCAATGAGTAAATCGTTAAAAATTCCAGAATCATATCCCACATCCGTAGAGTCATTGACACAGTATCAAAAATTTCTTGTCACACGCTTAATACTTTGTCCTTGATATTGGAAGTGATCTGAAAACTGTGGAAATTTGGTAGATTATATTTTTTCTACGTATTCCATTTCATCAAAATCCGAAATTGGGAATTTTAAAATGGTTTTATTTAATTAATTCAATTTAATTTAATGCTACTGATTGTATCATAGAATCTTACTATTTTCATAACCCCCCAAATTTTCCCTATAACACATAAAATCTCTTCTATAGTGCTTTATGTTCACGTGCACATTTTGGCATTTACTTTTGTGAAATACTAAGCGCCTCAAATTAAATGAATGAAAATTTAAAATGATTAAAAGAAATATTATTTTGCAACTCGAAGGGAGTAATAACCCTGCAGCATCATTATTCTCACTTATTAGAAGCAAGGTGAGAGGAGAGACTAATCCCTAGACCTTTCTATACCCCTTTCTGTATTGTATTTGAATCCTCTGGTGGACTGGACAATTTGTAAAATAAAACCTATGATTTAATGTAACTAACCTCCCCCCAAAAAAAGACAATTGCCCATTGCCCCTTCCATTGCTGATTGTATCAATATTTTAGGAAAAGCAAGTGAACACAGTTAGTTAAATGAACTGTTAAAACAGCTGTCTCAATAAACCTTTAATATTAACCATATAGTTTTTCAGAAATGAAAACACCACCATGTAGAATTGCCTCCTCTGCTACTGAAGAACCCAAATGTAAAGTTTTGAAATTTAAAAATTAGTTTTTGTTCTCAGAAATTTCAGTCAATAGCAATAGGGTCATTTTTAGGCACAATCATCGTCTTGTGCCAAAAAATAGAGGAAAACACACAAAGAAATTCATTGTTGGTAATTACAAATGGGATTATAACTTCTATTTTCCTTTTCAATGAGCCCTTCCCAACGTTCTTTTATTTCGGTTAGATACAATCACCCTATGGGATAAAAAGCAAACAAATGATGATAAAATCGTGATCCTTCATCAGGGGAAAAATACAAAATTCTATATTTTAGTAGATGGAAGCTGGATTCTTCTATATTAAGTTTTTTTGATATTCCCAGAAATAGTCGTTTGATTGCCATGGCGATTGCTTGCCTCTTTTGTCTCCTGTTTCTTTCGATAACGAGGCAAATTTTTGCAGGCTATGGCTTATGATATGTATTTTTAATCTTAATAGTCTCGTATATTTACAATTAAGATAAAAAGACAATTCTTTTTCTCTTTTAATTAATAGCAGTTTTTTTCAGTCTGTATTGCTATTTTTGCGATTTGCTGCTCATTCATCGTGTCTTATTTAGAACTTTTGACAAAAGTCAGTTGACGCGGTTTTAAATCTTAAATCTGCTCATAGCAGTCAAATTACAATTTATCATACTGTATTTTATTGTTAGAAAAAAAATATTACCATTACATTTATTTATTGTTAAAACTCTTTATTTCATTGATTATTTCAGGCTTGCATGGTTATATTTGCGCACAATCGACGTGAAGTGGAAATCTCATTTTCTTCATTCTGGTATCTATGAAAGTTCAGTTGCTCATAAGAAAATCAATTTTGACGTTTTGAGTGATGACCACTGGAATGAATCTTTGATCCAAACTCTTGGAATGGCAGACGCTTTGCATATTACATCTCTAAGGGAACCCGTTGATGCGTTTGAATCACTATTCCACTATGTTGACATGAGAGACTTTTATGGTGTGTCTTCAATTACTGAATTTGTTAGAATGATTAATGGCACTAGTGCCCGAATTAATACAAGAATGAATGGAAAATGGGGAAGAAACCAATTAAGTTTTGCCCTTGGACTTCCAGAAATTTACTTTGATAGTGAAGAAAATATTCGCAGATTTGTAAAGAAGGTTGAACAAAAATTCGATCTAGTGATGATTTCTGAGTACTACGAGGAGTCTCTAGTTATTTTAAAAGATATGCTAAGAGTGCCTTTACTTCATGTCATGAGTGCCAAAAGTAATGTTAGACATAATGACTCAAAAGCAGTTTTATCTCATCAAGAAGGATCAATCTTGTCCAAGTGGCTCAAAGCTGATGTATATCTCTATCAAGTATTTAGAAGGTAATTATTATTTTTCTTGTCTCCTAACCAAAAATGAATGTAAGCTTCCTTTCCACCTTTTTCCGGGCAAGTATTTATGCTTTGACTATGTTGAGTATTAAATTCAGTAGCACTTAGTCGTGTTCCATTGCAATTGCCCTCAAAAATGTCTAAACTGCTAATTAGCATAAGAATGTTGATGCAATCTCCGTTAAATGAACAAATTCGGTTTTGTTTTTAATTCTTAGTTTTTTTTCATGCTTCAAAAAATTATAGCTTTAATAACTTTTGACTTATAATACGATTTTCCAAAGGTTCTCTTCGAAAGCAGTTTTCTAATTCTGCATTAATTTTATTTCATATTTTTCTGTTGAACAGTTATTGAATACCGAGTTTCTTTATTCCATTTTAATTTAGATTTAAAGACAATAACTAGATATACCTTCAGTTATATTACGAAAAGAAATTATTTTCTCCAGTAATTTTATCACACTGGAATATTCTTACAAATCTTTACATTTGTCAGTCTCGGAACATACTTTGCAAATATTTTCTATTCTAAGTCAACACAAAAATTTTTCTTTTTAACGATTTATTTCTTAAACTCTTTTAAATTATTTCAAATAGTGTATAAGGAAGTCTGATTTTTCTTGATTATCACTTATTGATGCCCGTCGTTGCATGTCTTTTAATCCCAGATTCTGTTTTGTATCATTTTCGCTTGTGTTTCGTTGTAATTTTTGGAATAATTTCTTGTTACATAAGATTTTATTGTGTTTTATTTTCCTATTTGCTTTTTTTATTAACTCTTCATCAGATAGTATACCTATTTTAAAACAGTTCGTGGTAACGAACTGTAGTAAGGAGGGACCCAGCTCAATAGTAACAGAAACTTTAAAAAACGGAATTCTTATAATAATAGTTGCATCAAAAGAATTGAATTTTAATGCTGATTTTATATATATAAGGTTCATTAAGTTTAGACTTACCCATCAAAAGTCACGAGCCTGAGAAAATTTGCCTTGTTTTTGAAAATGGGAGGAAACCTCCCTTAAAAGTCATAAAATCTTAACGAAAATCAAACCGTCAGATTCAACGTATCAGAGAACCCTGCATTAGTAGTTTCAAGCTCCTATATACAAAAATGTAGAATTTTGCATTTTTCGCAAAATTTCGTCATATACGTAATACAAACATACATATATAGAAATTCGTTGCGTAAGCCAATTCGTAAGTTACGTATATTTTCAAACAGTTCGTGGTAACGAACTGTAGTAAGGAGTGACCCGGCTCAATAGTAAGCGAAACTCTAAAAAACGGAAATTTTATGCTAAAAGATACATCATAAGAATTGGATATTTAAGGTGATTTTAAATATATAAGTTTCATCAAATTTAGTCTTTGTCATCAAAAGTTACGGGCCTGAGAAAATTTGCCTTAGTTTGGAAAATAGGGGCAAACACACCCTACAAGTCATAGAATCTCAACGAAAACCACACCATCGCATTCAGCGTATCAGAGAACCCGGTAGAAAAAATTTCAAGCTCCAATCTACAAACTTGTGAAATTTTGTATTTTTTTCCAGAAGACGGATCACGGGTGCGTGTTTATTTGTTTTTTTTTTTTTTTTCTTTTCCCCTTTTTCATCGTATCAACCAAGTGGTCCTAGAATGCCGCACGAGTGCTCATTCTAACGGAAATGAAAAGCTCTTGGGCCCTTTTTAAGTGACCAAAAAAATTGGAGGGCACCTAGGCCCCCTCCCACGCTCAGTTTTTTCTCAAAGTCAACGGATAAAAATTTTGAGATAGCCATTTTGTCCCGCATAGTCGAAAACCATAATAACTATGTCTTTGGGTATGACCTACTCCCTCACAGTCCCTGGGGGAGGGGCTGCAAGTTGCAAACTTTGACCAGTGTTTACATACAGTAATGGTTATTGGGAAGTGTACAGACGTTTTCAGGGGGATTTTTTTGGTTTGGGGGTGGGGTTGAGTGGAGGAGACTATGTGGGAAGATTTTTCCTTAGAGGAATATGTCATGGGGGAAGATAAATTCAATGAAAAGGGCGCAGGATTTTCTAGCATTACTATAAAAAAAAACAATGAAAAAATAAACTTGAAAAGGTTTTTTCGATTGAAAGTAAGCAGTAGCACTAAAACTTAAAACGAACAGAGATTGTTACGCATATGAGGGGTTCTAAAAATACTTCATCATAAGGAGAGAGGTATTTAGGAGGAGATAAATACTTTGCTCTTTATGCCAAAGTATTTCTGGTAATTTCAACTATTTATTCTACAGCCTTTCTGATTCAGGGGTCATTCTTACAGAATTGGGACGAAACTTAAGATTTAGTGTAAAGAGCGAGGTATTAACGAGGGGAAAAAACCCCTCATATACATAATAAGAATATGAGAATATAATTGTTTATTACGTAAGTTAATTCTTAAGTTAAGTATATTTTTTACTCATAAAAACGTTCGTTAAAAATTAAAAGTTCTAGTTGCCTTTTTAAGTAACTGAAAAATTTAAGGGCAACTAGGCCTCATTCCCCACCCCCTTATTTCTCAAAATCGTCTGATAAAAACTAAGAGAAAGCCATATACCCAAAAAAAAAGAATTAATATGCAAATTTGATTTTAATAATTTATGTGCGGAGAGCCAAAATCAATATGCATTAATTCAAAAACCTTCAGAAATTAAATAAAAAAACTAGTTTTTTTACTAAAAGTAAGGAGCGACATTGAAACTTAAAACGAACATAAATCACTCCGTATATGAAATGAGTTGTCCTCTCCGCAATCGCTCACTCTTTACGCTAAAGTTTGACTCTTTGCCACAAATCTGTTTTCTAAAACAATTAAAAACCTTAGCGTAAAGAGCGAGGGATTGCGGAGGGGACAACCCATTTCATATACGGAGTAATTTCTGTTCGTTTTAAGCTTTAATGGCGCTCCTCACTTTCAGTTAAAAAAACTAGTTTTCTTTTATATATTACTAACAAAAACGTTCGTAAAAAATTAAAAGTTCTTGTTGCCTTTTTAAATAACCGAAAAATTGGCCGGTAACTAGGCCTACTCCCGTGCTCCTTTTTCTTGCTCCTTTCAGTTAAAAAACAAGTTTTTTAACTGAAAGTAAGGAGCGATATTAATACTTAAGACGAACAGAAATTACTCCGTATATGAAAGAGGCTGTTCCCTCCTCAGCGCTCAGCTCGTTACGCTAATTTTTTTTTTACTGTTTTAAAATTTAGAGTTGAGAGAAAGGGTCAAACTTTAGCATAAGGAGCGGGGCGTTGAAGAGGGAACAAGTCTTTCATGTAATTTCTGTTTGTTTTAAGTATTAATATCGCTCCTTGCTTTCAGTTGAAATTTTTTTTTTATTTGATTCTGTTAGAGATCTTTCCTTTACACATTCAGAACATTGCAACAAGGCTAATCGCAAAGGTGAGAGTTATACTCTCTTTTTTTTAGTTAGATGAAGCTATATATTTTAATATAAGTTGCTCGACTAGAAAATTTTATTTTTTTCTTACTCTCTCCTGATTTTTGACAGTTCATTTTCAATGGGGATTTCACAGTATGTCAATTATCATTGCCTCAATTCAGCTGGTAGACTACATCATGAAAAGAAATGCTCTAGTCGTGTCAATAGTAAAGACCTACAATGTATTTGTATTTTGCCAGTGCTTCTTCAATGGAGGAAGTAGTGGTATAAACTGTTTGGTTGGCTTATTTGATTTAAAATTGAAAGTTCAAGTACTCTTTTGGAGCTAAAAGTAATCAGGAGATAGCCAGTCACTCTTCCGTGCCTTTTTGACCATATACCTCCGTGTGGTGATTTTATCTGAAATCATTTACCAATTTATTATATAGATCATGTTTCTCGTCGAGAGATTAAAAATGTCAGATATACGGGAGTGATGAATTGTGCTCCGTTTAATGAAATACGTTTATTAGCTCCCGGAGTTAAGAGTGATTAGACCAGTTGAAGTGTTATATGTTGCATAGTATAGTAAATAAAACTTGTGTTCTCATTACTGATTACGACATAAGTGATGTCAGAAGTGGGATACTCAACTTAATAAAGTGAAATTTGGATGTTTTGCTGATTATATTGTAGCGTAAAGTAAGGTAAAGAACCCACTACTTTTTGTAACATTTAATACTGTTAAAAAGACATTTCTGCATTTTGTTATCGCTATCTCCATCCATGTATCTCTAAATTGTTGATAGTCTCAAACATTAGTAACGAAGAATTTGCGGTAACTTGGACTTTTCCCAGCTTTTTGTTAAATTTTCCGCTATCTATAAGCTGAAAATATTCAATTCACAATCTGTTAGTGCATCAGTTTTGATAGCTAGTTAAAATATTCCGTAAAAAAACTTTTACCGCTATTACCATTTGTGAAAATTATCTCCCGTATTAAACTTTTTTCGCTAGGGAAGATAGATGCTGGATTAACAGTGCGCCGATTTTAAGACGATTATTGGTTTCCGTCGGTAACTAGCTCTGCATTTACCAGGTGTTCCTGGTGAACAAGGTGAGCCACCCGTAGTGGTTTCAAGGTATCAAGTGTACAAGTGTGCTTCATAGCACATTTGGGCGTGCTTTCATAGCACATTGCGGGTGCTTCATATCACATCTTTACGTTCTTTAATAGCACATTGCGTGTGCTTCATAGCACCTTTAGGCCTGCTATCATGGCACATTGTGAGTGCTTCATAGCACACTTGGGCGTGCTTTCATAGCATATTGCGAGTGCTTCACGTTGCACAATGTGCTCTTATTGCACATTGTGGGTTCTTTATAGCACAGTTGTGAGTGCTTTCATAGCACATTATGCGTGCTTCATAGCACATTTTTGCGGGCTTTCATAGCATATTGTGGGCGCTTCATAGCACATCTCTGTGTGCCTGTATAGAACACTACTGTGCTCCCTAGCACTTTGGAAAACGCCTGTATCTCACAGACAGCAAAGTTTGCAGCTGCATGAGCCTGAAGGAGCAGAATAAGGGTAACGTGCGAACGAGGTCACAGACACAGGTAGAACAGCACTTAGCTAAATGCAAGGCCGAGGAAATGAACGAAGAACTCCTGATTGCCATTTTTCGTGCCTCCATGAAGGTGAGTATGGAAGCAATTCAGGCTGAACTAGAGCGTTACAGGGAGACTAGAAGACGCAAGATGCAATTGCAGCTGGAATCGTTGTCTGAAGCGATTCAGGCTGAAAAGAGCGAGGAAGTGAGACTAGAAGACGCAAGATGCAACTGCAGCTGGAATCATTGTCATCGCTGTTTACCCCTCTGGTTCAAGCAGTACAGACAAATCAGTCCACTATTCAGAATGCGGAAGCTACAGCTCAGAAAACTACGATCAAGATTGTCAAGTTTACGGATGGCATGGATATCGATGCATACCTCAAAACCATCGAGCGAAATGCCACTAAAAAAAAAACTTGAGTCGTGCTACATGGGAAGTTATAATCCAGGCTTTTCGGAAGGTAAGGCCGCAGAAGCTGCTGCGATTGTTCCGACGGCCGATATCTCTGACTACGAACATGTGAAAGAATCTATTCTGAGAAGATTCCGAGTTACATCTGAATCCTATCGTCAGTTATTCCGTACAAAACAAAAGAAGGCACACCTGTAATTTACGACTACCGTAAGAAGCTAGAGCAGATGGTGACCAAATGGTTGGAAGTCACTGACTACAGATCGATCGCGACGTAGATGGACTGCGAACGAAAATAACCGATATCCTTAGAAAACTGGTGGTTGAATAATATATCACTCCCGTTAAGAATGAATAGCTACACATCCATTTGATAAAACTGAAGGAACCAACTCTCGTTGCTGTCTTCAAGATGGCTGAAAACTTCCCTCTAGCCCGCAAAGATGACAGAAGCGAAGGATTGAAAGTAAGCTCATATAAGTCCTCAAGGAGAGAAATGGCTCCAAAAGAAGCACAACAAGTTAAACACGCGATGAAACCGGTGAACGAAAAATCCTAAAAAAATAGATATAAGGAGGTGAATAGCCTGACTGAGGAGAAGGGGTTTTTTATTGATTATATTTATTGGTTCTATGAATATAATGAGGATAATATATGACTAGGGGGTTACATGCCCGTAACATCAACGCATAATGTGTTTAGCAAATTAATCAATAATATATATACACTAGCGTTCAAACCAATCTGGTATATCAAATTCCGAAATGTAGTTGTGTTACAGATACAAGTTGTAAATATTAAAAGAGTCATCTTTTTACTTTGTTTTTTATATTTTTACTTTTGATCAAAATTTCAAGCTTCTTTGGCCCTGACGTCTTCGTTTACCATATTCTGTTTGGTGTTTCGACTTCTTTGTGTCTTTATCTGAAAAGTATCCTTTGTAATTAGTCTTACATGTAAATGTTTGCTTTTAATAACTTGAAGGACTATTTAGTATTTATGAGGTTGTCCTTTTCAGTGCTCTCCTTATTAAGAATAGTCGTTCTAGCTCTCATAATCAAAATTAAAAAAATTAATTGTACTTCAAACTTCTTCTCTACTTCATTCCTGCTCTGCATCGTATTATTTTGGTTTTAAATTTTAAGTTCACTTAAATTTCGTACTTTATGAGAACACGTATATTGGCAAAAAATAACAAATAGACTGCTTCACAGTTTTTTTTGTTTTTTGGTTGTTTTTTTTTACCTCGGTATCTATTCATATATTTTAAATTTTGGGTCATTTTGACCGAACGCTTCTATGGAGTGGCATCGATAGAGTAGTTTTTTAATCATTAATTTATTAAATCATTAAATTTTTTTAATCTTAATTTTGCCATTATTTTTCTATTCTGGAATATTCCTTAAAATAGCATTTTCTCTCGTCGGATGTTCAAGCCAATAAAGAAATTTGAACTAAAATATGAATGAAAGAATTGACAAAAATGTTGCGTATTTAAAAAAAAATTTATGTAGTTTCTTTTCCTTAAGACGTCTCATAGTGTTTTAACTTTAAAACAATCATTCACTTTTACAAATATCAGCAAATTTGATAATTAAATGATTTTGACAAACAATATATTTTCCATGCAACATTAAATAACAGACTTATTATTGCTAGTAGTGAATGCTTTGCTTTTCACTTTGATAAAAAACTAAATATAAGATCTAAACTATAATTCCTTAATGGTTCATTTGTAAAAAAAAGTCAACTGTTGGTACGTTTAGATTCCAAGGTATCAGTCTGAGAGGTGTAGTTTGTTGAGTTTCCATTTAGATGGTAGATATCTATTAGGTTTTTGTGACAATGGTCAGTAGAGTTTCAAAATTACCTTGTTGTCTTTGTCTCATGTAAGTGACTCAAATGCTTCAAAAATTGGTATGAACAATTACGCAAATACAAAGTCTACGAGAAGTAATTTTAAGTACAGGACACATGTGTAAAACTCTAATTATTATAAAAACGAGTAGAATGCTCTTTGTTTTTTAAAGTAACTCTTTCTCTTTTTGCATTCCTGACGTGCGTTAGCTGAGGTTCTTTTTTTTAAGTTTCTTCTTGATATTTTTGCTTAGTAGGGTAGTAGTATATGATGTCAATACAGACTAGTCCAAAGACTAGTATCACGATTGAAAAATACCTAAATGCTGAATCAAATCACTATGGTTTTTTTATTAGGATCCCATATTTGGATGGAAGGAAGCGTGTGCAGCTTTGTTGGCCTCTGGTGGCTTGGTGCCGCGGTGAGGTGTTAGCAATAGGACTGATAGTGGTAGTATATTTTTTCGTTTGATCTTTTTCCATCAGCAGTGATTATCCCTGCATATTTTATTACTACTACAGATTTTAACTACTCACCAAGTTATCAAGCCACCTGAGGCCAACAGAGCTGATTACACTCCTCTGCCATCCCAAACCATTCAATGCTTCCCTCTTTACGTAGTCCCGGAAAGCTCCCATTTCACTTAAATCTTTCCAAATGACTTTCCCCCTCTAATCACGGACGACGTGCTTTCTCTTTAGCCCTAGACAAATAGTTGAAAGGGAATATATTAGGCAATCTGACATACTTCATCCACAGAACGTGCCCTAGCCATATAAACCTGTCTCTCATTATAGTCCTAAGCTGCGAGATTGAAACTTGAAACCTACTTATTGTACAGCCTACCATTTGAAATATAGTCAGTCAACCGGGTACCCGATCTATCCGTAGACAATTTCCCTAGAAAACATCTTATAAATTTTTATCTGCTTTTCGTAGTTCCCATACTTCACAGTCAAAGTAAACAATATAATCATACCTTCCAATATTCTATTCTTGGCTCGCAAACTTTTATTCCTGTTCTTCGAATTTTTTTTAACTGTGATAAACACCCTGAACCTAGGTAATTTTTTTAGTCTACCGCTTCTCCCATCGTCTTTACTAATAATAATCCCAAATAAAAAAAGTTTTCCACCCGGTCAAACTTTTCGTTACCCAACGTTAAATTTCATCTTCACTTATTCCTAGGCATAGCGATTTAGTCTTCTTAACATTAATTTTCAAATATGCTAAGGCATACTGAACTCACAAAACATCTAAAAGTTCGTTCATTTTGCTCAAACTTTCATTTAGGACGCTAAAATAATCAGTATCAGGAAAGTTTTTTCTTTCCATTTGATTCCCTGGCCTCCCATCACTTTTCCTGTACTCTTTAATAAAATGTCCATCAAAATGATACATTTTCAAGGGAAAAGATACCAACCTTGCTTAACTCTTGATTTAATACAAAACTATCTACTAACCTCATTTCCTACCTTAACCGCAGCAGTGTTATTCTCGTACATAGCACTATTCACTATAATATATTTGTCTGGTTTATCTTATAAGGATAAGACCTTTGCTAAGGCTTTTCTATCAACTGAATCAAACGGTTGCTCATAATCTGTAAAACTTGTGACCATAGGTGCTTGATAACTCAGGCCCTTTTCACTATTAACCTAAGAGCGAAAACTTCTTCGAAACCCCCTCTAGACTTTCTAAAACCACATTGTTCTTCTCTTATAACTTTATCTACAGCATCAATTAGTCTAAAAACTGTCATATTACTGATTAATTTCCTACCTTAAGAAACCAGGATAATGCCTCAATAATTACAAAACTCACTCTTGTCACCTTTCATAAATAGTGGGTCTAATTAGAGTTTTCCTACAATCACGAGGCACTTCCCCTTTTTCTAAAACCATATTCATAATCTTTTCTAGCCTAAGAACCACCATATTTAAGAAAGTCATTCACCCTACTATCAGCACCTGGGACTTTATTATTTTTTAATCCTTTTGGAACCGTCGCTAATTCTTGTTCACAACAAATCCTCCTTTACATCTCAGGTATCACAAACTGTTTTTGTTTTCCTTTGATATCTTTTCCCGCAGTTCTAACCTGGTTTAGCACATGGGTAAGAAATAAATTATTATTATTTTTTACTATCATTTGCCCATCTGTCTTTAACTCTTTCCTTATCACTAATTGTGATGACTAAACTTCCAAAAATTTTTCCGTCCATATTCTATATGTTCAAATTTTACACTCTCCATTTTAGCATTCAACTGTTCCTCAAAATTTGCCGACAAATTTTCATCGTGGAGTCTACCAGCATCATAATATCCTGCGAGGTAGCCACCCTTCCGAAATTTTAGTTTCAAATTAATCCTAGACACTACTACTTTTTTTTTATCTTTACTCTTAACGTCAATAATGGCACGTCAATAATGGCACGTTAACCCTAGTATCTTGTATTGATCCTACCAGTCTTCGGTTTATAATAACATAACCAATAAGGATTGCTGTCTTACAATCACGTAAATAACACGTTAACATATAGAGCATTTTATGACCAAACACTTTGGTGGTTATAACTAGATTGTTTTACCTACAAAATTGCAGCAGTCTGTAGCCATTACTGTTTTCTTTACCTGCGACAAATTTACCAATGCTCGGTTACCACCAACCCCTGTTTCTAACGACCTTGACGCATATATGATTCCCTCCAGTCAATTAAACCGACACTTTTAGTTCATCAGATATATAAAATTTTTCTTAGAACATTCAGCCCAAGCTATTTGCAAAACGCTATACATATGAGCCTAAATACATGGTTTGGAGTTATTTTAATTCTTCTTGTGTTCCAAAAGTGGTTCTGAATTCAAAATAAACATAAATTGAAAATAAACATGATAACATTAAAATAACTCGAATGTGACTTAGGCCCATTTTTAGATCCTGTTTTCTAAGAAAAGAGCAAGCCAAATAAAACAGTCATTTTCTATTTTATAGGGCAAAATTTCACTACATTAGGAAGTAGGACGAATATGCAATCAGGGAAATAGCGATGGATGCCTGATTTATGTGTTTTCTCGAGAACAATGGATAAATCCGTTGAGCTTGGATAGATCCGTCTCTTCTCAACTAAAAACTATAGTAACAAAACTACCCCATAATTACAACAATTAAATTTCTTTCGACTAGGCTATATTTACAGATTTATTTTCTGTTTAACTATATCTTAGTCCATGCAAATGTAAATAAAAGTCTCCCAGCATAATTGGTTTGCATTATCTCTTAGGTTTATTGGTATTCAACAGCTTGTTTGCAACTTGAAAAGAAATCCATTTGAAAAAAAAAGAATCAAAATCTAAAATTTTTTTAAAATGACTCGAAAAAATAATTTTCACAATAAATTTATCACTAACAATATCATTGCCTAAATTCGCTTCATGAATTGTTATTAGCGAAATTTTCGTATCAATGGCGTTAATGAAGAGTCCTTATCAATCTCCTTAATGAAAACTAATTATTTTGCAAAGAGTAAGCACCCCCCCCCCAAAAAAATATAATCCAAATAAACATCTATCAGAGGCAACGCTATGGAGTTGCCCAGTAGTAAAGGCCTTACGGCTTTAATTCTTTGTCCATATTATTTTTTTGTTTCCAAAACTCACTTAATATGGCAGGAATGGTCCTTTAAATTCCAAAGGGCGCACAATCAACTGGAAATCGGAAGTTCTAGTGTCCTTTTTAAGAGTCAAAACTGATTAGAAGGCAAATATACCCCCAATCGCCCAAACACGCCAAAATTTTGAAATACTCATTGCTCTAGAAATAGTTCAAACGTTAGATAACAAAATTTTTTAAGCTATGTCCTATTTCCTTATATGGTTCTTATAGAAGTAATACCTGTATAAGCTTCAGAGAAGGCTATTTTGACTGGAAATTGGAAGTTCTAGTTCACTTTTAAGGCTCAAAAGAAATCAAAAGGCAACTAGTCCCTCACCACGCTCTTTTTCCCCAAACACATTCAATAAAATTTTAAGATGGCCATTTTATTGAAAATAGTTCAAAAATCAAATACCAAAACTCCAGGGTCAGCACAAGCCCTAAGACCGTGGGGGCAAGTGTTTCAAGTTATTTCTGGTGTATATAAAGTTTTTATGTTATGGGTGGTTTTATGAATTTCAGAGGTTGCTCATTTGACTATAAATTGAAAATTCTAGTTACTTTTTTATGAGTCAAAAAGGTCTCTCCCACACACACACTTCCTCTTTTCCCCAAATGCATTCGATCAAAATTTTGAGATATCCACTTTGTTCGAAATTGTCCAACGATTAG
Organism: Artemia franciscana; assembly: GCF_032884065.1. NCBI lineage: Eukaryota > Metazoa > Arthropoda > Branchiopoda > Anostraca > Artemiidae > Artemia > Artemia franciscana. Next base: position 8,901,225 of record NC_088868.1, read on the forward strand.
ATAACAAAAAATTTAGGGTAAACATATTCCCTCCCCCAGATTCTGAGAAAAGGAATATATCTTATTACCTAGGGGTATATAGCGCTCTAATGGAAGAATTAGTCATATAAATCTCGAAAGGGGCTCAAATGCTTAGAAATTGAAAGTTCTAATTCCCTTTCTAAGAGTAAAAATTGGATCTGATGGTAACTAGCCCTTCCCTTAACCCTTTTTTCCCAAATGTGTCCATTCAAATTATATATATATAGCCATGTTGATCAAAATAGACCAAAGATAACATAACAAAAACCCAAGGGATAACACAGCCCCCTAGGATCTGGGAGCAAGAGTTGTAAATAATGTTCTGGTGGCTTGTGAGGTTCTTATGGAAAGGGTCATCGTACAAACTTTGGAGGGAGATCGTTTGATTGTATATCGGAATTGCTAGTGCCCTTTGTAAGAGTCAATAGCTATCGAAGGATAACTTTTTCTCCCCTCCTAAAGGCCCTTTTCCTTAAATAAATCCGATCAAAACTTTGACATAGCCATTATGTTCAGGATAGCTTAAAAATCAAATAACAAGAACTCAGGGGTCTACAAATCTCCATATGAAAAATGATCGGCCGGCGTGTACGCCTCACACCTTTTTTTTTTCAAATGAATCCAATCAAAATTCTGAGATGGCCATTTTTTTCGACATATATCAACAATCAAATGACAACAGCTTCGGGATCAACATATACCGCTCCCTCAAAAACCGTGTTTTAATTCATTCCCTGGGAACATATAAGAATTTTTATAGAAGAGGTTTTTAGATAAACTTCGGAGGGGACTCAAATTATTATTAATAAAAAGTCCAGGTTTCATTTTCAAGAGCCAAAAGTAATCCTATTTCAACTAGCCTCCCCCCAACAACCCTAAGGTCATTAAGATATAATGTTTTATTTTAATTTTCCTGGAGACACTTCATGTTGAACGAATGGTCCTGAAAACTTCGGAGGGTGATCACTGGATTGAAAATAGCATGTTATAGTCCCTTTTTTAAGAGTCAAAAGTGATTGGAGGGCAAATAGCCCCCAATGCCACTTTTCCTCAAATTTATCAGAAAAAACTTTTAAAAAAGCTAAAAATCAGATAAAGATAACCTTAGGCTCCTCAAAACCCCTCAGGCCGAGGGACAGGCATTATTAGCTATGCTCTGGGGTATATATGGTTCTTATGGAAAGGTTGCTCTTATAAACTTCAGAGAGAGCTCATTTGACTGGAGATTCAAAATTCAACCTCACTTTTTAAGATTTAAAAGATTAAGATTTCCTCCTTACTCTTTTCCCCAAAAGCCAATGTATAAGAATTTTTAGATAATCATTTTATTTAAAACTAGCTGTTGGGGTGGCGCTTCGTGCCACCCCCACACCTAGTTGGTGGGGGCGGTTTGCACCCCCCTCAAAGCCCCCCCGCGCGCGTAAGTCGTTACGCGCCATATTAGTTACGCGCCCTTGTAGTTTTGTCCCTGTTTACCACCTATGAATATAGATAGATTATATATGTGTTTTGAACTACGTAAAACTTGTGAATATACAACATTCTTGGCTTTCCCATTGTCTGTGCATATACAAAGCCTTATGTACTTATAATGACGTCATACGCAAACGCTCTTTTTACAAATAAACAAACATGCATACACAAAACTCGTTTTTATATAGATAGATAGATAGATAGATACAATACAAATTAACTGCGTAAAATTTGCGAATATAAAACATTCTTCGCTGTCCAATTGTCGCTGCATATAAATAGATTGTCAGGTTTACCGACCCTCGAACATGCAACGTACAATTTTCCATGGGAAAAACAATCAGTATTAAGATCTATACCACATTTTTCTAATGATTGACCTTGAGCTTTGTTGATGGTGATTGCAAATGCTAATCGGATTGGGAATTGCAATCTCTTAAATTGAAAAGGCAGATCCGTTGGAATCATGGGAATGCAAGGAATAGGAAAAGCCTCACCCTCAAAAGGCCCTGTCAAGATTGTGGCCTCTATTACATTTTCCATTGTTTTTTTTACGGCAAGTAGCGTGCCATTGCAAATCTTTGGTGGGTTTATGTTACTTAACAATATTATTGGTACGGCTATTTTTAGTTGTAGCACGTGTGGTGGAAACCCTGAAAGATCCACGGAATTTAAAAATTAAGATAGATAATTAACCGCCTCATTTGGTTCTAAGACTGTGTCGACTGACTTATAAAGGACTGCCTGGTCTCGAATCTTGGTCAAAACAATATTGCTCATTTCGTGGACGTCTATAGTTTTGGGTGCAAGAATCGCTCTTTCACTTAGCCATTTATTATTTTTATAATTGTTTAGAATATTCGGAAATACTTTTTCAATCAATTCATTTTTGGATGTCACTAAATTACAGAATTCAGCAGGTAGTTGTATACGTCCTGAAATTGAGTCTACTGGGAGCTTTCCGTTTCCAATTGCCAGCAATTGATCCGAAAATGTTTGACCAGAGTCATCGTTTTGCTATCGGACACGCATATTTGTAGTTAATTTTAACGTCTTTACGTGTGCCCATAAATTAGAATTTTTCAGGCAAGCATTCATTTCGTCTGCAGGGGTGGATCTAGGTATTATAGGTAATGTTTGCCTGAAATCTCCCGCAAGCAACATGAATGTGCTGCCAAAGGGTTTTGAATTCCCTCGCAAATCTTTCAAACATTGATCCAGAGCCTCGAGCGATTTCTTTTGTGCCATTGCGCACCCGTCCAAAATAATAAGTTTGCATTGATGCAATACTTTACCCATCCCAGATGATTTGGAAATATTGCACGTGGGAGTTTTTATAGAATGCAAATTCGGAGGCAATTTCAAAGCGGAACGAGCAGTTCTTCCACCAGGCAGCAACGTTGCGGCTATTTCGGACGACGCAATTGCCAACGCTATATCATTTTTTGATCGAATTGATACCAAAATCAGTTTTATCACAAACATTTTACCAGTACCTCCTGGCACATCCAAAAAGAAAATTTCTCCAACGTTGTTATTGACACAATGTATTATCGTATCATAAATGTCTTTTTGCTCCGACGTTAACTTGGAAATGTTATTTTGTACATACGACAATAGATCACTCGTACTGTATCTTTGTTCACGATCCAATTCTACACATGTCGAAACAGCAGTGGTACGATTAGGTGAAGGTATTCCCAGATCCTGAAGATGTTTGTTTGCCATGCATACGCACAAATCTTCTATAATAACTAAAGTATACTAATAAATTTCTGATGTAAAATCAAAAGTTAAATCTGATGTCTCTAACCGTTTTCGATGGAGTATATCTTCGGATTTTTTCGATTTATATTTTTCCCATAACTCTGTAGGAGCTGAAGGAGAGCAGGCTGTTAATATGATTCCAAAAAATGCACGAATTTGACTTGGAGTTGACGTTTCGCACGCGTCATTGATGTAGTTATCCCCGTGTTGGTCATTCTCCAATAGATTCAGAGCTTGGCATGCACTACAGTAAGTGTCATGTATAGTACCATTTACAGTTCTCAAATACTCAAAGGACGTCGGACCAGGTACATTCACCAAAAGCAGGCGTAGAAAGAAGCATTCATGTTGATTGGGGTGAATGGTGTAGAGTCTTCTTATCGTGGTATCTTTGAAGATGGTAGGTTGGCCATCGTCTGACTTACCCTGTTTTCGACGTTCAAATACTCTATTTTTAGTATTCCAAGTGTAATACGTAGGCACTTCAGTATACAGCAGTTTTTTTGCAAAAGAATCCTTTTTGCATAGCGAAAAGAAAGCAGTTAACTTTGTATCCGTTGGATTCAGGGCTCTTTGTTGCACGTTGGATTCCGAAAAATAAACACGTTGACCATTCTGTAAATGTCCCGCTAAGTGAACAACAGCTGTACTACGTTCATGTATCGGAAATGAAAGAATTCTCCAAACAGCTTCATTACTGCCAATGTATCTTCCAGCCTGATATTTTACGATTTCGTCGATATCTTTGATTTCGCACTGCAAGCCAAAAACTGCCATGTCATTGCCTCTGTTGACGAATTTACATATGTATTTGATTGTCTTTACGGAATTACAGTATTCAACGTTTATATGTGCATTAAATGTTTTTGATAATAATGGAGAATATGGAACAACCCACTGGTTATCTACTTCGATGGTGGTACCGTTACGCTTCTTTATTATTGCTGTAATACCGCCATCTTCAGTAGATCTTCTTCTATATTGTGGGTAACCATCATTGCCGGTAATTGTATTAGGTACTAAAAGTTGAGGATATTACTTTGTGCACCTTCCTTTGGCCATGCATGGTGAATTTTCGTTCAGTGCACCGCAAGGTCCATGTATCATATTTTTACAACAATATCATATAACCCCTTATCGACATTTTCATCAGGTATTTCAGCGGAAATCACATCATCAATTTCATTAGAAGTAATTTTATAATGTAGCCAGATTAATATATGTGCGTGTGGCAATCCTCGTTTTTGCCATTCCACTGAGTACATCCAGCAACGCACTGACCCAAACACTTCAAGTTTTACTATGTTGTTTATCAGTAATTTCAACTTTTGCCGGAAGACACGGGCCGTAATGTCATGTCTATGAACCGCCGATTGTCCTTGAAGTAAAAGCTGCTGTATCTCGTCCCAAGATTGATTACATGTAAATGTAATAAATAAATCTGGACGACCATAGAGACGAACATACGCAATAGCATCTTGAGCATATTCATGCATATGACAGGGACTGCCAGCATATGACGAAGGTAAAATCTTTAACCTTCCAACGTCTGTGGTATTACCGTCATTCACAACTGCATCTCGCATATGAATGTATTGTTCAGAGCGGAGCTTGGTCTGATTCAGACGGGAAAATAGCAAACGTTCTGATTCAATTTTTGCATACATATGAACGATGTATTGATGAAACAATTGACGGCATTTTAAAATATAATTATCTTCATCCTGCCGAATCATTAGTCTATAGGAATAATAATGCATTGCACTGCATTTCTTATTCATTTCTTTATTACTGGCTGGATTTATCAATTTATTATTAAAGTGATAGCCGTCGGCTCCATCCCAAAAAATGATAGGATATTGTAGGGCATAAGAGCATCGATGAGTTTCAGCAATTCTTACTAACTGAGCGTTTCGCTTATGAAGAATAATATCTCGAGGTAAAAACTGATCACCGACCATAACGATTGCCACTTCGTTGATAGTTGGAGCATTGTATCTACGCACATGTTGGCCAGGAGGCGTTTTGTCAGTGGAAATAACAATTTTATGCGTATCAGTAGGCATCAAATCGATGGCTGTTTTAAACAGACGCATAAAATTATTATTTTCGTGGAAAAGATGTTGCAATTGGGAAACGATTTTCTTTCCAACGTCAGGAGAAATTTCGCAACGTGCATTCAATTCATTATTTCTATTACTGATGAAGTACAGTTGTAAAAATTTATGATTCTCGCCTGAGAATGGTAGAAAGGACCCTGCTCTATGATAAACTTGCCCTTTTACTTTGCAAGTAGGCATAAATTGATCTGGATTTTCGATTTGGGCACCAAACGACGTCATTTGGAAACATAAGTTATATTTTCTGATTTTTGATAAAAAAACGCTTAGATTCTGACGTAGTTCCAGTTAGCAAAGTCTTCATTGGCTCTGGGGGTGCAGCCAGTTGAGGAAGTTTAACTTTTCCTGATGCGCAACACATTCCCATTGTTTCACCATTTAATTTCAAGGCGTTGCAGTTGGGACAAATTTTAGATATAGTCCCGATTTGAACACATCTACTATAATCATCGACTGGGCTGTACCTGAATGCCATGCGATAATTTTCACGTTGCTCTTGTGATTCCTTGGCACACTTTCTTTTGGCATTATTTCTTGAAGCAGAAAGCCTGTTTTCACATTGCTCTTGTGATTCCTCGGCACGCCTTTATTTTGCACTTTCTCTTTTAGCAGCAAGTCTGGTTTCGCGTTGCTCTGGTAATTCCTCGGCACGCCTTCGCTGACGGAAATAGCACATTCCTATTCTGGCATTATCTCTTGAAGCCGCAAGTCTGTTTTCACGTTGCTCTTGTGATTTCTCGGCACGCTTTCTTTTCTTACTTTCTCTATCAGCAGCAATTTTTTTGGCATAGACTCTTTGACCAGCTTCCTCGGCTGTTGCCATTGTAGGTTCTTCAGTCATTATACAATTAAACATTTTTCCGTCCATGATCTTCTTACAATTAAAAATTTGTCTTTGAACGAATTTCTTAAATACCTTTAATGACGTTTTAGTCATAACAAACATGACGACAACTAACTTCATGACGACATGATGACATGGCGTCACTCGACAGACATAACAGACATACAACTTATTTAATATATATAGAAGATAGATAGATAGTTTAAATTTCAAAGAACAAAATAGGGTCAAGTATTCCAAATTATGCCCCCAGTGCATTTATAGTTTTATGGAAGGTATAGTTAGAAAGCTACAGAAGGAAATCATTCGATTTTAAAATCGAATTTCTAGTGCCCTTTTTAAGAGTCAAAAGTGATCGGAGGGCAACTAGCCCCCCAGGTCCTTTTCTCCAAAATATGTGCGATAAAAACTTTGAGATAGCCATTTATTTCAAAACGGTTTTAGGATAAAATAAAGAAAAATCCAGGGTTTAAACAACCCCTAAGAGCCCGGGCACAAGTGTTGTAAGCTAAGCACAAGGGTATGTAAGGTTTTATCTAAGGGATGGTCATATAAACTACAGAAGTACTTTGTTTGATTGAAAGTTGAGAGTTTTAGTTACTTTTTAAGAGTTAGAAGTAAAAGAAGGGCATCTACCCCCCTCCCCTCTCACATACAACCTCTTTTCCTCAATCACATTCAATAAAAATGTTAATATAGCCATTTAGTCTGAAATAGTCAAACAATCAGATGACAAAACTTCAAGGTTAAAATAACCGTCCCCTCAAAGCCTGGGGGATATGTTGCAACTTATACTCGTGTATGTAAAGGTTTCCTGGAAAAATTAATTTTTAGCGGGAGCTCAAATGACCAGAAATTGAAGATTTCAGTTTCTTCTTTGAGAGACATAATTAATCTGATGCACCCACCCCACCCAACTGTATTTTTCCCAAATGTGTCTGATCGAATTTTTTAGATTTTTATTTTACCTAAAATAGACCAAAATCATATAAGTGAATCTGCAGAGCTTACTCAACCCCCCAAAGTCCAGGGGCAAGTGTTGCAAATCATGCTCTGGGGGGATATAAGGTTCTTATGAAAAAATATCGTATAAGCATCGGAGTGGCCTCATTTTATGGAAAATTGAAAGTTGTAGTTCCCTTTTTAATAACGTCATCATCATAACAAACATGACGACAACTAACTTCATGACGACATGACGACATGATGACATGACGTCACTCGACAGACATACCCCACAGACAACTTATTTATATATATATAGATATTTTATTTCGAATTTTAGGGAAGATGACCCACTGCCTTCACTGCATGGCCCAATACCACCCCCTTCTAATAAAATAGTTGTTAACGACATTTTATTTCAAAGTTACGGCAGTTTCCCCATGTCCTCCTTGACCCGACCCCCCCCCCCCCAAAAAAAAAAATACCAAAAACAAAAACAATTTTATTTCAAAACAAAAATATTTTATTTCGAAACCTCTGGGAGCGTAACCCTGGTCCTCCGTCACCCAATATCCCTCCCTTCCCGAAAATAATTACTAATAAGAAATTATAGGGGCTGACCTCTGGCCCTCCCACCATGGCCCGAAACCCCTCCAAACAACATATATATATATATATATATATATACTAACGATATTTTTTTCACAAAAATCATGAGAGGTAACCCCCTGGTTTTTCTCCATCATCTTACCCCCCCCCCCCCCCAACCCAAAAAAAAGAAGAACAAAACAAAAAACATTATTTTCCAAAAATCATGGGAGTTTAATTTAATTTTGTTATCTCTTTCGAAAACTATTCAAGACACCTATATTCTTCTACAAACAAGATTTTGGCCTCTGCCCGTTTCCCTAAGAGTATAAAAATAAAGCCTGCTGCGTTTTGGCGCTTTATTAAAACAAATTATTTTACAATTTTTTTATTTGGTGCTTATTAAAACATTGAAAATAAATTAAAATTGCAATAAAATCAGAGGAGGATTTACCAAGAGGCTCACTACACCCCACGACATTAGCTATTCCTAAATTTTTGGGATTTTTCGGAAAATCTTGCAAAAACTACGCGGCAAATACTCTTGGGCCTAAGAGTGTCGAAGCAATAAATCTGCCCCTGAATGAAACAAAAGCTTGAGATGGTGAGCTTTCATCAATTAGTATCATTATATGAAAAATATTCAGTTTAATTTTATTAGTTCTTGCCATGGCTGTTAATATATTTTAGAATAAAAAATTATTTTGAAATAGGAAATATTGAAAAACTTGAAACTTAGGAAAACAAAGTTTAATTTAACAAACACTTTCCGAAAAAGAAGTTTTTTAAAGAAGATTTAGGACCATATTAAAAGTAATATCAGAAGAAATAGAAACCTACGTTAACTCAGACTCATAACTACCAGAAATTACTATTAAACAGTAAGTAAAACGTGAAAGAAAAACAATCTTATAAACAATTATAGCAAAAAGCATTCAGCAGGCACTAATACAAATGATTAAATAAATCTTAAAACTAGGAAAGCTCAAATTGAATATACAATTCGACCTTAAAAAAACGAACAAAAATTTCAGCTATTGAAGCATAAATGAAACCCAAAATTAATAGATTTTAAACAAACAACCATAGTAAGCAAACATACAATAGGTATGAATCTAAATGAATAAATAAATCTTAACATAAGCGAAACTTAAATTGAATTTGCAAATAAAGCTTAAAACGAACGAAAATCACTGCAAACAAGAGTTTGAGTTTCACCTCCTCTCGCTATAAAAGTCTAAGACCTACTGCGGCATTGAAACTTTACTAAAAATGAATTGTATTATAATTATTTTCTTCTGCACTTATTACAACATTGATAATAAACAGTAAAATTGCAGCATGATCAAATTTTGAACTGAAGAGCATTCAGCAATTAATATTGTTATATATCATACATTCATTTTAATTATATTAGTTAAACCTACAACTGTTCAAGATAAATATAGCTTCACCACAAACACCATTTAGGATACTGCCCCCTTCCATAACTGTAAAAGGTTAAAACCTACTGTATCATTGGTGCTTTACTAAACAAGAACTATATTACAAATATTTTCTTTTTCCAGATGTTACTGCATTGAAAATTAACAAAACATTATACAAAAATAAATCTTAAACTGATGATCTTTCTTCATTTGAAAATATCATATATCAAACATTCAGTTTGATTTCATTTGTACTTTCAAGACTGCTCATTACGCATATAGTTTTCAGTAAACGCCAATGACAGTGTAAGTTATACACTTTTACACAGAGAGAAGGAGGCAAACCCTAACTCTTATGTCTATTGATTTTTGTTCGTTTCAAACTTTATTTGCATATTAAATATAAGTTTCAGTCGTTTTAAGATTTATTAATTGATTTATATTAGTACCTATTGTATGCTTGTTTGCTATGATTGTATATTTATTTTCTGTTTTTGAGTTTCATTTATACTTCAATAGCAAAATATTTTTGTTGGTTTTAAGCTTGAGTTGCATATTAAGTTTAAGTCTTACTCGTTTTAAGATTTATTTATTCATTTATATTAGTAATTGTTGTATGTTTTTTATATAAGGAAAAGAAGTTCAGTAAGCTTATGTTATTTTTTCTGTTAAAAAAAAAATAAATCCAGGAACAACTCTAGGATAAGCAGATAAAATTTTATTCTTCGTGTTCAGTTCAGTGAGTTCATTTCAGTTTAATTGGGCCAAAATAAATTAATGCATGGTATAAAAGATAGATCAAATTAAAAACGGAAGACGAAATGTAAAACTGCTATTCCAAATACATTTCATCTACATATCCTTATGGGTCCAAATATAATACTAGATAGCATAAAATATTGAACTGATTTTGTTGTTAAAGTTATTTAAAAAAATTTTAGGTAAAAGTCTAGGCTAAGCACAATTGATAGTACAGTTCACCATTGATGGTTCCAAAATTGACAATTATAATATAACTAGTTCTTCATATTTGGAGATTGCTTTGAGATGGGAAAAAATAGTGATATTTTGGTCACCTTTGTAATTCCCTTTCTACAAGAAAAAAGCCTACTTTTATATTCCTTCTTTGGCTTACAAATTTGTTTACATGTCTTGTTTTTAAGAACATTTCAAGTCACAGATTGGTAAACGTATAACTCTAATTAGCTTGTTTGCAGAAGGCCTTGCCTTAGCTCTATCTGAAACCATGGAACCATTAAATATAAACATTCCAAAGAAAAAAAAAGAAACATGAGCCACATTTATTTACATGAAAAATAAGAATTCTATATCCCACTACATAAGTAGTTTATGCTATTATTTCTGGCATAATTTTTGATACTTTGGGTTGAAAAAATAACGCAGATGTGTTGTGTCAATTGGACTGCCTGTTTTTAGTAGTATGACTTTCTTTCTAGTCATTGTCAGCTACCATAATCTGTTAGATTAAAAAGTAATAGTGTTTCAACATATTTGAAATCCTTAACACCCCTATCAAAAATGCTCCGACCGTTTGTTAGTAAGGGTGGGTCTGAATTAGTAAGGGTGGGTCTGAATTGTCAGCTACCATAATCTGTTGGATTAAAAAGTAATTGTGTTTCAACATATTTGAAATCCTTAACACCCATATCAAAAATGTTCCGACCGTTTGTTAGTAAGGGTGGGTCTGAATTTCCACAAAAAAGTGGGTAAAATTTGTTTCAAGTGTCAATTGTGGCTGATGAAAGATTATCGGTATAATAATGTTCTTTGGTCTTATATCAGTTTCTTATACTGGTTCTTATTTTCTTATTAGTTTCTTATTTATTTTTTTGCAGGCACGACACACTGATTTCATTTGTTTAATATTTTAGGTGTCGAAATTTATTATAGTTGTTGTTAGTCTTCTAATAATATTTATAAGTTGTGTTTTTTGGCTTATTCTATTTGGCATTCTAATTTATTTTTCGGAATTTTATTTGTATGTCACTTTTTCATTCTGTTTACTGCTATGTTGTACGGGCTATTGAAATATATTCTTTTTATTTTATCAATAACTTAATGCCGAGAGACATTTATGGGCTAAGTAATTTATCAAACATTAGAAAATGTATTCATCACCATCATTGTATACTAATTTATACTTTATTTTGGTTTATTAATCTTTTTTATATTTTATATTAATTTACATGCATTAGGAAGTTTGAAAAAGTGTTAACAACGAGGATACAGCAAGAAGCCAAGAAACTCCAAAAGTTCAATGAATTACTTTTTAATCATTGTCAAGCCATTTTAACTGAATATGAACCCTATCGTAGTCATCCAACGATTATAAAGGCCAAGTTATCGGTGATTGTATCCAGAAGGTAAGTCACTATTAAGAATACAATTTCCTCCATTTATAATATATGTGTCTTTGTTTTAGCTAAAATTACTGTTACTAAAAATTATGGAAGACAGAATCACTTTTAAAAAGGTCGAGCAGTTCAATTTAATGGAAACTCCTATATTCACTTGCCATCGAAAATGAAAAATAACATCCAAGCTTTTTGCAATTTTGCGATTAAAAAGTCTGTTAGCAAAAAAAGTATAAGACCTAAATACAATGTAGAAAGATAAAATTCACTCTGACAAACAAGAAAACAATCAGTTATAATGATTTACGATAATAAACTAAAAAAATACCTATGTCATAAGATTTTCATATTACAATAAATCTGATATGAAATATTCAAATTTTCAATTGGTAACCCATTTGATCATAAGCTGGAGCTACATTATAACTTAAAACCAATATAAATTCTTTGTATTTACTTTCAAACTTGAATCTAAATCTGTTTTGGAAGGTGTTAGAGAATAGAAGAAAATAGCTATAGTTTTCATTGCTTCAAGCAATCATATATAATTTCTTGGAAATCGTCATCCTTAAAGATAGGCTGAGTCAGCATCTTGTACAGGAGAAGAGGATTGCAGCCGATTCAGCGATAGAGAAGTGAACTGCAGTTAAACCAGCAGCACAAACAACCTGAAATTGCCCCAAATTCCCATCTTATCTGTTATAACCTTGATTCGTTATATCATCAATTAGCTACAGTTTTACTCTTCTTGAATTAGAGCTAATTCTTTCCAGGACTCTAAGGAGAATCAGTTCAGTTCAGTTCAGTTCAGTTTATTAACATAAAAATAAATGGACAACAATAACATTCTACCCCTACAAGGCTCCATGGCCCGTTACATAGGGTTTAAAACAAAAATGAATACCAAATAGGAGTCTCTTCTTAAGAAAAAAAAATCCAATTAAATAATTTTGTGTTATTTTTACTTACCACTTCATCCTCGAAATTCAAATCCAAGTCCACACCATCTCCCACCATCACAAAATCACAACAATTAAAATTGAATAAGCAAACGTGCTCAAGCCTAGCATCTAGGGATGTCGCCTTACCCTCATTATTCATTATATTAATAAACATATAACAATATTAATTCAAACCAATTCAAAAATAAATTTTTTCTCAAATTTATTCCCCATTATATTTATCAACCAAAAATATTTTTAATTGGGTTTTAAAGGCATCAAACGAATGAATGCTACTGACATTATCAGGGAGACTGTTCCATACTTTACTACATGCTAATCGGGGACTAAAATCTGATCTGACAGTCTTAGTTTGAGGTAATAGTAGGTGGTCTTTATTGTGTAGATTATGAAAGCTCCTTGAATTCAATAAATCAGTAAAGAAAGAATTGAAACAGCGAGGCAGTTCACCATGAAGATACTTGAAAATCATTGAAGAGCAAGAGACGACATAGAGTGTAAAAGTATTCAAAAGCACTTTTCAATGCCTTTTATTAAATTCGTTAACTAACTGGCGAGCCTTTTGATGAATTACTTTAATCGAATGGAGCAGAGACTGGAAAGTAGACATCCAAATTTAGTTACAGTAAGTTAAAAATGGCTGAATCAGTAAACAAAATACAGGGTCCGAAGAATAGATCCAGGAAAAATGTGTTTAAGTTTCCGAATAATCCCAAGATTACGTGATATTTTTGCTGGGACCGTCTTGATGTGGTTTCTAAGAGAAAGATTCTTAAAAAATTCCAATGAAACGCACGTATCTTACGTTAGGTCGAGACAAAGGTCCTTTCGAGCTAGATATAGTTGATAAGGACGGGCATACCTTGCAAGTTCTAGAAAATATGAGAAAGTTTGATTTAGAGATATTTGAAGCAAGTCGGTAGTATCAAACCAGCTCCAACCAGTGGTCAAACCAGTGGTAAGACCGCTTCATAAGCATGTAAAGTTTAACCTCCAAAGCTTGTTCCGTGTCCTCAGCACAAAGAATGTTGCGGTCGTTAGCGAAGGCAACTAAATATTCATGAGGGGATGGCAGAATAACAGAAGATGCCACCGTATTTTCCTTTTTGTGACATAGAGTACAACACACAAAAGGAGTCGCGTTCTTTACCACTCTAAATAAATCGTTGATGTATATTAAAAACAGAGTAGGACCGAGAATCGATCCTTGTGGTACTCCATAGTCTACACCAATAGAGTTTAATGAGTCAGGGTCCATGGAAATGGTTGTATCGTGTAAATAAGAATGGAACCATGATATGACTGAACCTCGTATTCCTATATGAGACAGTTTATCAAGAAGGATCTTATGAGTAAGACTATCAAAAGCTTTCCGCACATCAAGGAAAATAGCGGCTGGTATTTTTCCAGAATCTAAAGCGGCATGAAGAAAACTGATGACTGTAGTGCACGCTTGCTCCGTAGTATTTTTCGATCGAAATCCGAACTGATGATTGTGCAAATACTCCTTAGATTGTAAAAAACTTGTGAGCCTTTTTTGCATCGGCTTTTCAAATATTTTTTAAAACACTGAAAGAAGGGAAATTGGTCGGTAATTTAACGGGTCAATTCTGTTCCCACCCTTAAATAGAGCTATCACTCTTGCAGATTTTAGGGACCTAGGAAACTTTTCTTTTTCAAACGACATATTAATAAGCTTTGTTAAAAGGCCCAGAATTGAAGGGAATATAGCTTGCACAGCTTTAGTTGATATGCAGTCTGGGCTAGATCATGATACACCTTTTAAATCTTGAATGTTTCTTGCCACCTCTGATTCCAATACAAGCTCTATAACAATAGATTATTAGATAGGGAATACTGTACTATAGAAAAAACAAAAGGAAAAATATAAGAAACAAGATGAAAGAAAAAACAAAAAAATGTATAGAAAAATTCAGCATTCTTAGTCATTTTCAATGAGACAGCGAGAAAAAAAAAATAATCATATGGCAATGAAAGAAAAAAAGGAGGTGGAACACGATTATCAACTTCAAGTATTGTTAACAAGGACACTCTCATCATCATCGCTAATGAAGATTTCAGACCAGTATTCATTATCGTTGTTCCAGTGTCCTAGTCGAAGCGAAGCACCAGCCTGCTTGAGCCGAATTAATTGATAGGGTCCTTCATCTTTGCAAGGAGCTTGGCCCACTTAGTATTTAGCTCTGGAGTTAGATTGGTACAGATTCGGAGACCAGAACCTTTTAATTTTTTTACAAGTTTCATGATCGAAAGAATGTCATGACCAGAGCTGCATGTGAAGAGAACAGGTGGGGCTGAAGTTCTGTTGGAACGATCGGAGACACTTTTTTCTTTTAGTCTAAAATGCCTGGAAATCTTTATTTCCTCCTTGAGGCCAACTTCGTCTTTTAGAACAGATCAAACTTTCATCTCTAAGGAATCCCCACGCTTTTCAGTTGGTAAACCATGCAGAATCAGGTTATGTCTACGGTCTCAAACTTCTAGCAGTAATAGACGCTCATTAGCCTTTTTCCAGAGTCGTGCGCTAGGCCTCTAGAGTTTCCTCTAGCTTGCTTTCTTAGAGTCCTTTTCAGTAATAATATCTTTCAAAACAGAAATTTCTTTTTGAAAGTTTTGCTGCATGTTGGCAAAATTTTGCTCCATCTTCTTCGCAAGATCCTTAAATGCCTTGTCAAATGTTGCTTGTGTAAGCGCCATTTCTCAAACTAAATTTTGCTATATCGCCATCTTCCAAAATTTCTTACATTCGCATCTCTAAATACTTTTCGTAATTATGAAAACCGTGATCTCGCCTCTCTTTTCTTTGACCAAACAATAAATAAAGGCGTATATAATCGTGGGAGCACGGAAAGTTCTCCTTACGCTTGTAATTTGCGATAAATTCACTTTGTCCTCGTGGCGATAATAATATTTATTATCAACGAACAAGCTAAGCAGCAAACAGGTTTATAATCCAAAAGCAAAGGTATTAAATCGAGAAAAACGAATTAATAAAATCCCTGTAATATCATTAATATTTATGTCAGTAAGGATTATACGTCACTATAATCCCTATAGCGATTTTTTCTTCTCTTCACAATTATACTTACTAAATTAATATCCAAGCAGTATCCAATATATATGTTCACACTTTGAACTCTGAATCAAGACTGAGAATCGCTTATTGTTTGTCTTTTTTAACCTCTAAAGATGTACATTTATCATGCATAGAACTATAAAAGGAAAAAAAGTGTATAAGTAGAAGAAATTATATGCACGACATCTATTTATGATGGTATATCAGCTGCACAGAACATTTGAATAATATTGAGGTTCTTATATCAACGAGGCTGATACAAAAAATATTTGCAGTTACTGAAATAAAATATTCTAATAATCTTCATATAATTAGTTTGAGAAATAGGCTCATACCTAAGAGAAAAAGAAATTAGGTTTCTTAATATGTTGAATTAAGTCTAGCCAAACCGTTAAGAGAATATACTTTGACCTACTTCAAATTTATTCTTAACGTGTAATCATAACGGATAGCTGATACAGAAGAGCAAATATTACCCAAAGTCATCACAACACTTAAACTATTTTAACTGCAATGGAGTAAAATTTTTCAAAAAGCCTAGAAAAAACTGTGTTTACTTAATTATCCCCTTTTTTCTACAGCTATTTCGTTGTCTACCCATTTCTGGTGTTTCTCTTGCTTCATTTTTTTGCGTCTTTTAGGTCTCAAGCTTCGTTTTTTAATATAATCCCATTATTTAATATATGTTTCCTTAATTATCCATATCTCTAGTTTTTCTCTCATTATCAGTGATTTTGAATCGTATTATTCTTTTGATTGGTTACTAAAGTTCATGGTCAACTTCAATGGAAATTCAGCTATTTTCTAGTTTCTGATGCTCGCTTATTAAAAAACTGCTCTTTTTTCAGTTGATAAATATTTTTTTTTCTTTGCCAGCATAATTCTCTTTTAAAGGAAGATCCTACCCAATAACACAAAAAACTGTTCTTTTGTGACAGGAACTTTTTTTTAATTATCTGAAAATCTATTCCACATCCTAGAACTTCTGAGCCAGGTCTTGATCCTTCAAAGTGTGCTGACTGACCTCTCTATGTTATTAGTTGTGGGTGGAATGAATACAGTAGACTGTTTAGAATCTCGGGAAAGAAGATATCTGTTTCTTTGGGCACGTTCAAGATATTTAATATCGTCAGTTGTGGATTGGTCATATTATTTTTTTCCGTATTACCACGAATGTATTTCAGCCTCAATATCATTGAAGAGGTAATATTTTGCATATATCCTGGAATTAGTCTTAAACTTATTTATTTTCCAGTTAACAAATTAAAAAGGCATTAACGACGCGAAGGAAACAGTTTTTCCCTAGAAGCATAAGTTATGTGAGGTCAGTTGGGAGTTTAAGTCAGTGATTTGGTGACTGTTTCCAGTAATCTTCAATTGTATCTACTTGATGGTTTCCTCTGTGATATTTTTTCTCAGCTTAATTGATTCAGGACAATGGCTGTGAGCCATCCCTGGTGTTCAGTAGTTTGTCAACGACTGAGCTCCATCTCTGGCAATTTAGGTTTATTTTCTAAGTGATTTTGATCCATTTTTTGTCCCACCGACCTTAAGTGTTGAAAAACACTTGAGGTCAGCTATGGAACAAAGAAGTCACGTTTTGCGTTGTACCCCAGATTTTTCCTCCAACCAGGAAGAGGCTGGCAGTCAAGGGCTGTGCTAGTCAGTACCACAGGTGGTTTGCGCTGGAATTGCATTGGATGTATACCTGATGTCAAGACGCTGGGAGTATGATTGATAAAGAATTTCTTTGCACATTCTGTCGGCTTGCATGACGTCACGGATCCTTCAGACGCAAGGAACAGCCAAAAACTTGAAGAGAATTCACCTCCGATGATTTCCGCGTCCAAAACTTGTATCCCTAAAGGAGAACAGATCTGACAAGTTCATCGTAGATACGGATCTTTGTTTGCTGCTAGATTTGATTTTTCCACCATATAAAAGAGTTGAGCTGGGCAAATTATTTTAACGCGGATGCCGATCAGGTACCAACTTCGTTCAAGTTGCTTTTTCCCCAGAGATTTTAGGTACTTGAATTCTTCCACCACCTTAAATTCAACTTGTTGGAAATAGATAGCCTGTATCGGATTTGAAATGTTGGACAAGAGGATTTTATTTGTGTGAATGCTAATTTTGAGACTCACTGATTGAGAGGTTATTGCCACCTTGTTAAGCATTTCTTTGGGTTCTTTGATAGTCTCGGACAAGAGATCGATGTCACCTCCGTAATTTAGAATGCTCCGGTTCAAATCTGGGCAAACTTGTACACCAACGAAGCCCGGAATTCCCCTTGTCATTATTCAGACAGTTAAGAAGTTGAAAAGCAAAGGTAATAGAACAAATTTCTTTCTTAAACCATGCTCTTTGAAGAACATCGAAGAGGGCTCTCCATTAATCTTGATTTGGGTATATTTATTATCGTAATATTTTTTCATCAATCTCACCAGCTTGCCAGGAAAATTGTCTTCAGTTACAGCCTCCAAGATGCCACCTCTTAGGACTGAATCAAGTGCTGTTACGAAGTCTATAAGCACCCCAATCAGGAACAGGATCAGGTGACTTACTCAACGCTCAAGAATTTGTCTGAGCGTAAATAAATGGTCAACGCATGGTAATCCTGGTCAGAAGCCAGTTGGGTCGGGCCGGGTTCTTACGTTGCGGTTGGGATAAGACTGGCTGAGGAGGACCGTAGCAAAAATATTTTACTGTGCGACACATCAGTGAAATTCCTGTTTTATTTTTGCATTCTAAATCCCTTCTTGAAGATAGGCAAAATTATGGAGTTAGACCACTCCTGAGAAAATAGTTCTTTTTGTTTCTGAATTTTAACAACCATGCTCTAGAGCTTCTTTGAAAAAGTAGAGCCTCCTTCAATAAAGAGTTCTACAGGTATCAAATCTGGTCCCTGTGCTTTGTGCAGTTTTGAGTTCTTTATAGGTAACTGGATTTCTTTCAGGTCAATTGGGTTGGTATATACGAAGCAGTATGCTGTCGGCTTCAGATGTGTTGGTCTACGGATAGGCTTTACTTAGGATAGCAATGAAAGATTTAATATATTCTCAAAACAGTTTTGTCCAGCGGTCTATCACTTGAGCTTTTACAGTAATCAGACTGCCGTTCTCGTCCTGCACTGCAATTGTTTTAAAATTTCTCTCAGCTGCTTTTGCTTCCTTAAGAGGCTTGTATCACTTTTGGGTGCCAGATCCCGAAGTAGCATCTTCACTTTTGTTTGCAATGTTATCCCAAAAGAACTGTTTATCCTTCTGTGCGAATCGATGGCATTTTCTTCGGAGCTTCTTAAATTGCTCCAATTTTGGGCAACCCAATGCTTTTTTTTCACTTTTCCTTTTCTGACAGACAGAGAATCAGACATTCCCCCTTTCTCGGTTAAAATTCTTAATTTAAATATTAAGCAATATTAGGCCAAATGCAGGATGTACAATTTTTGCAACTAACTATTTCAGAGGCTTGGCCAGTTTTGAGGAGAGAAGGATCCTAAAAAGGTCGATGGGGGCTGTTTCCTTCGATATTGCTGACACGTCATTTTGAAAATCAACAAGGACATAAGTCGTATTTATTGTTTATGACATCCTACTTAAAGATCCTTGTTATTTACATAAAGATTCCCCATAAAATCTTATGCCTTCTAATGCTGTTGCTACTGCTGCTAATAAACACTGTTACTGCTATTACTGCTGCAATTACTACCCCTACTACTATGATACTATTATTATTTAGGCTAAGCGTATGATGGTGAGAACTTGGGAGAATTTTGACTAACTGTATGATGGTGAGAACTTGGGAGAATTTTGAGGATATTTTTGGCCTAAATCAAAACGCAATATGTGCAAGCAGATTGCCAAAAGAGAATATCAAAAGAATTCATTTGGTATTAAGTTGGGACGTTCAGAAAATACTTAAAAGGAAAGATCCATTCAAATGAAGGTGATATGTGAATTTTACAACTAATGCTACTACCAAATCTACTTTTATTCCCACTAACTCCACAATTAATAAAAAATGCTACCGCCATTATTACTATTAATACTGCTAAACTGCTCTAACGGCTACTTCTGTTGTACTTACTTGTTAGGTAAAGAATAACAAGATGAAAAAGATGTCAGAAGGGGTATATGCTTGCAGAAATAAAAAATTTGATAGTAATAATAACGGATTGATTTTATTTTTTAAATTTATTACAAAACAAATAGAAAATGTAAATTTTCTGAAATCTTAAACGAGCGGAGAGTAAAGCATGCCCTTCTTCGTAATTTGAATTACAATAGTTATTCAATTTTAAAACTATAAATTCTCAAAACTATAAGGTGGATGTTTTTTACTATAATTTTACGTTTAAAAATAAATTGACCAGGATAATAATTGAACTTCGGTTTGTAATTGCAGCCAATTTCTACCATACTTTAATTCTACTTACGAACTTGTTCCAACAAAGGATCTGTCAATATTAAAGCAATTTGATTATCAGAATTGGAGCGAATATGGGGACTAAATTCCATCCATCCCGTCACTTAAAGCCATCAAATATTCTTAGTGGGCTAAATAATAATTTATATTTATTTTTGTATTATATATTTTAAAAACTTTTTTGTTATGATTCACTTCAAGCTTTAGCTCTGGTGAGCAGATATCTTTGCTCAAAAATAGCTCAAATTGTTAACCAAAGAACCTCTAATTATCTTTCGTTACTTGAAAGAGCATATTTAACATTTCTAAGATTATTTTTATTTATTATATACTCATATTCTAGCTGGGTTAAATAGAAGTCCTCTATAACTGAAAAGGCATCATCACCCACCGGTAAACCCATAATTTGACTACACACATTACCTTTAAACTTTATAAAAGTAATGAATAGAACATTCCAGTAAATCCACGAAGTAAGGAAATCATATATAATGTTGAAGCTGTAGCTTCTTGAACAAATAGCACTATCAAAGAAAGTTATCCATCTGGCTTGTTTTATTATGAGTATCTATTTTTCAAAAACTAAAGGAAATTTTTTTTTAACAACAGTTTCTAAATTTTTGAATCCTAAACAGAGTGATCGATTTGAATTCAGTGTAACAGTATCAAATGAAACCATTCTTTTAGATGAAACTATATCCAAAGAATTTATTTTTTGTAAATAATTAATAATACTCCAATAAGAACTAGCATTCAAAATTCTTAAATTCCAGTGCAGTAAGACAAGTCAGTAGCCACAATGCTGGCTAGGCACCTTAATACATCAGCAATAAAGCGTGGTCTAGGGGATTTCTTATAAAATTTTGCCTTCCGATATGAAAAAATGGATTTTTTTTCATTTGTATTAATTTTATGATAAATCTTTTTTAAAGTAATTCTTCTATATTTTCAATTTTTTATTATGCTCTAAATGAAACTTTTTATATGTGTTTGGTGTAACTAAACCTTTTCATAGATGTTACAATAAAGGGTAACAGCAGGGGTGTAGAGGGGGCGATGACCACCTAGAAATGTTGGACTATAAGAAAATTATAAGGAAACCAAAAGCAAGAAAGCAGAATAGGGAAACACCATGGAAAAAATCTCTGTTCCCTCATTGTTGGCTTCCTGCCAGTAGATTATGACCAATCATTTATAAGGAAAATAAAACTTCCGAAATATGACTGAGTGAACACTTCCAAGTTTCCTATTGACGTTTTTCTATATCATTTGGTTGGAGCATCACAAAATTCAAGTTCTTCATAGTAATGAATGGTAAGTAAATAACGAGTCTTGTCAATAACAAAAATATAATATACTGAACTATTGATAACATTCAATCAAAGAATCAGCTTTTTATGGTGATCCTAAATATGTATTTGTTTATCAGTAATTAGTGCAGTTATTAGTTCACAGGAGAGTTTGTATGACTATAGAAAACCCAAGGAAAGCAACTTAATAAGGCGAAACGTCGGTAAAAATATGCCGTCAACTTTTGCTTGCATTGCAAGAGTACCCATTAGCTGATATAATCAGCTCATGGCTTTATGATATAAAGTCATTATAATCAAAATGTTTTTCCCTGAATGAAACACAAACGGACAGGTTTTTTGCGTTTAATTATCATTTTGTTTTCCAGGCCTAACTGTATTCTATTAGTTGTAACTTTACAAAAAAATCTTTTACAGTTATGAGGTATAAAGGTGTCAAATAATTTTTTTTTATTTAAAAGGAAAATAAAAATTTTCATCTGATTTTCTTAATCTTAGTGTTAAGGTTTTACTTTGGATCAACTGCTCTGGTAATACGTTACTTCTTATAAACAATGAGTCTAAAGGTATTTAATAATTTGGTATTTTATAACCAAGTTCAAATCTGTTATCAAAACTATTATGTAACAATATTTATTGTTAAAAAATATTCGTCCAACGCTTCCTCCTTGTTCAACGGAACAGAATACTGAGAGTGTTTATTTTAGTTTTTGAAAGTAGGATATTGTTGTACATATTTTTGTAATTACTTAGTATTTCGTTTTTATATACTTTTACTTTAATTGACATAATTTCCCCACTTGCTTTAGAAAAATATTAGTCTCTAAGCTTCACGAATAAAAGAAAACAAATAACAAATTTTTTTAACTACAAATAAGGAGCGACATTAAAACTTAAAACGCATAGAAATTATTACGTATATAATGGGAAACACTGGACAGTTCGCTCTTCACACTAGAGTTTTTTCGGTACTTTAAAAAAGATACTTATAGTTCTAATGAAGCAACCCTTATGTTTCAGAAGTTTTTTTAAGTAATTTGGACAAAGCTTTAATTTTAGCGTAGAGAGGGAGGTGTTGAGAAAAGACCAAGCCCCCTCATATACGTAGTAATTTCTTCTAGTTTAAGTTTAAATGTTACTCCTTACTTTCAGTTGAAAAAAACTCTATTTTGTTTCATTTTTGATCATTTTTGAAATAACGCCAGGATACTTGGCTTCACATCCACGAAAAATTCCCTCCCCATAGAAATGTCCTCTGGACAATTAAATTCTGGAAAAAGTTTACCCCGGACAATTGTCTTAAATATCTCCACACATAAGATTGAGTCGGTAAAGAGAAAGCAAGACATATAAAAAAAATCTGTATAGGAATTCTGGTAATTCACCCAGTGTAAAAATTCCCTTGAAAAGTTCACCTCTCGGAAACTTCGTTTTCCATGGAAAATTTGCCCAGCAAAAAATTCTTCCTTCCCTGCCACCCAAAAAATATAAGTATACTTCCCAGTAGAAAATAAAAATAGCTAAATTTATAACTTAAGAACCTTTCTCCAGGGGTATTAGGGAGTCATATTAAGTCTAAAAATATAGTTATATGGCCTTTCAACTGTGCTGGAAAAAACTATCACAAAAAGTTGATCAGACAATCCTGGGAAAAAAGTGGTGTGAGAGGTGGTCTAGTTGCCCTCCAAGTTTTTTGGTCACTTGAAAAGGGCTGTGGAATCAGAATGAACCATTTTCCGATGTTTTAGGTCCTCTTGGTTGAAACAATCACCCCTGGGAAAAACAACAACAAATAAACATGTATTTATGATCGTTCTTATGTCAAAAATTCTAAAATTCCACATTTTCGTAGATACGAGAATGAAACCTCTGAAGTAGGGTTCTTTGATGCGCTAAATATGAGGGTGTGTTTTTCATTAGAATTATATGAGGTCTTTAGATCTTTAGAATTCTAGGGGGTCTTTCAACCTTTTTTTTGAAAATCAGACAAATTTTCTCAGGCAAGTAATTGATGGGTAAGATTAAACTTAATGAAACTTATATATCTGGAATCAGCACAATAAGCCAAATGTTTTGATATATATATATTGGTATCAATTCAATTTTATTTTGTGCTCTGTTCAAAATCAGATTCTTCCCATTTTGAAAGCTTTCCTTAGTAGTAATTTTCTCTTTCTTGCACAACTTACAATCAAATAAATAAAAATTATAATTTAACCCAGCTAATTAACCCCACCAAACCTAAAGCTTGAGTTGAGTCATAATAAAAAATTTTGAAAATATATAATATATAAATAAATATAAAGTATTATTCAACCAACTAAGAATTTATGATGGCTTTAAGTGATGGGATGGAGGGAATTTTTTCCCCATTTTCACTAGAGCTTTGATGTTCAATTTGGTTCATTATTGGCAAATCCTTTGTTGAAACATGCTCGTAAGTAGAATTAACTTATGATACAAATTGGTTGCAATTACAAACAGAAGTTCAATTACTATTCTTGTCAGTTTTCTTAAGCGTTAAATTACAGTTAAACATCAAGTGGCCTATCGTTTTTGAGAATTTATAATTTAAAATTGTACAATTATTATAATTTAAACTACGAAGATGGGCATGCTTCACCCTTCCCTGGCTTAAGATTTCAGAAAAATGAACATTGTCTATTTATTTACAAATAACTTTTAAAAATTAAATTTCTTTCTTATCCTTATTATCATATTCTTTTTAAATCTGCAAGAATATAGTGTGTTATGATTAAGTTCAAACTTTCCCCCGATATTATTTCAAATATCGACCTTCATATACTTCAACTCAATAATACCAGTTGCATAGAAGTTTAATAGTAGTAGTAGTAGAAGTATTGGCGGTGTAGTGTTCTACTAGTAGTAGTAGCTACAGTAGAAGCTTATTTATTAATAGCATCAGTAGCTAGTACATGTTGCCTTTGTGGTCTTTTGAGTATTTTACTCATGATGCCCGAGAGAGCTCACCTTGATACTGTAAGACTTTAAAATAATTGTTGTTACGCCCATTATACCCCTTCTGACATCTTTTTCATCTTGTTATTCTTTATCTTACAAGTAACTGCAACAGATGCAGCAGCTAGAGCAGTTTAGCAGTATTAATAGTAATAATGGTGGTAGTAATTTTATTAATTGTGGAGTTAGTGGCACAAATTGCAGAATTTGTAGTTGCATTAGTTGTAGCATTCATAAATCACAATCATTTAAATGGATCTTTCCTTTTAAGCATTTTCTTAAAGTCCCAACTTAATAGCAAAATGCGTTCTTTTGAGATACTCTTTTGGTAATCTGCAAGCACGTATTGTGTTTTGATTTAGGTCAAATTTTCCCTTGAAATTCACCCAAGTTCTCACTATCATACGATTAGCCTTAATAGTACTAGTATCATAGTAGTAGAGGTAGTACTAGCAGCAGTATTAGCAATAGTAGTGTGATATTAGCAGTAGTAGCAACAGCATATGAAAGCATTAGGTTTCAAGGTGAATCCTTAAGTAAATATTGAGGAAGATGTAATCGCAACAGAAATAGCAGTTAAAGCAATTTAATAGCTTTAATAGTAATAATAGTTTTAAAATTATCATTAATTGTGGAGTTAGTGGCAATAAAAACAGAAGTGGTAGTAGCATTAGTTGTAGTATCCACATTTCACCTTGATTTAAATTAATCTTTCCTTTTAAACATTTTCTGAAAGTCCCAACTTAATAACAAAATGCATTTCTGTGATATCCTCTTTTGGAATTCACAGGCACAGTTTGTGTTTTGATTTAGGTCAAATTTATTCTCAAAATTCTCCAAAGCTCTTAGCCGTATACCCTTAATCTTAACAGTGTTAGTATTATAGTAGTAGACGTAGTACTAGCAGCAGTAAAAGCAGTAATAGTCTGGTATTAGTAGTAGTAGAAACAGCATAAGAACACATAAGATTTTAAGGTGAACATTTAAGTAAATGTCGAGGATATTAAAGCAGGATTTCATAAACAATAAAAAAGAATTATGTGCTTGCTGGTTTTCAAAATGGCTTGTCAGCAATATCTAAGGAAACGGCTTCCATTAACCTTTTTAGGATCCTTCTCTCCTCAAAACTGATCAACGCTTTGAAATAGTCAGTTTGTTCAAACAAGTGATAAGACGTATCAGCTATGCGTCCATTAATGCTCTTTTCCTTACCATGCCAGGGCAAAGATTGTAGATCCTGCAATTTGCCTAAAATTGCCTAATGTTTGAATTAAGAATTTTACCGGGAAAGGGGGAGTGTTTGATTCTGGGTCTGTCAGAAAAGGCAAAGTGACCGAAACAAGCAATGGGTTGTCCAAAATCGGAACAATTTAAGAAGCTTCGAAGAGAATGCCACCAATTAGAATGGAAGGATAGACAGCTTTTTTGACAATATTGCAAACGAAAGGGAACATGCCACTTCGAGATCTAATACCAGAAAGTGATACAAGCTTCTTAAGGAAGCAAAAGACGCCAATAGAAATGTTAACATAATATCAGTGCAGGATGGGAACGGCAGACTGTAAAAGAAATCATAATCAAACAAAACGTAAAATCCACAACAAAACCTTCAAAAACATAAAATATAAATCTCTTCCCGTCTACTTTATTTGGTGAATGTCTACTGCAGCCACAGCCTAGCCACAGTTTTAACGGTTTTGCAATCTGCTTGACTCCTGGTCCATTGTCATTCAATGTCTCTGTTGAAAAAATCGAAGCTATTTGCTATAGAGCTCCATACATGAAATTTTAGATTTTGAGAATGGACAATCTACGGAATTTTTGAAAAATAATCATACTCAGTTAATTTAATAATTCTCAGGTATAGTCTTAAGGAAATTCGTACATCCACTAGCCCACTAGCTTAATGGTATAAATCATGAGAAATCATGAAGGCTCTTGGTCACCATTAATGAAAGTATACAAGCAGGATTAAATCAGAAATTGTTTGCATTCAGGAATATTCATTTGAAATAAGCCAAGGACTGAGAAGGTTATTGATAAGACATAAGCAGCCTGATTAGATTCCTTTTAAAATTTCATTCATTCTTTCATCAGCATTTTGGTGACCATCAGAAACAACTTCAATGACTGTTCAGATGGGTCAAGTTTTGTTAATCATATTTATATTTTGGGCCTGAAGAGCATTTGCAACATTTTGTATGACCTAATTTTTAGAGTAATGTGCAGTAATTCTTAAGGTAGTTCTGAAAACGGTTTTTTTATGGTGACAAGTAGCTGGTAAGATAATTTTCTCGTCCCCTGGTTGCCTTTAATATACATTTTTTTTAATCCATCTAAAATTCTGAAAAGTTCTTGTCAAAACACTTGATAGATTTGTACTTTTCTTTCCCTCTGGATTCAAACTTTTTTTTTCAGTCGGGTGATATATATCATCTTATTGTAGATTCTTAGAAAAATTTCGTAATGACCTTGACTGTGGAGACAGCATTTCTCACTTCAGGTACTTTATTCATATTATTGACTTCTACATTTAACCTGTGGTAAACACAGTAAAAACAGGACTTTCTGAAAATTTTCCCTCTGAATAGCTTGAAAGCTGCCTTCGTTGCCCGCAATTGTGTTTTATTCATCAAAACCTAAGACCAACAAATCTATTAGGTTTCTACTTGTTGTTGTTAAGTTTATTTTGCTATTGTGGCTTATCTTGGGCTTGAAGTAGAATCCAGTAAATTCTTTTTTAATGGTGCTCGTATTGTCATTTTAATCAAATCTATTGAAATTTATTATTTATTGGTTATATCAGCAGCCTCTTCTGCTAATATAGAATAAAAAGATACATATTTGACTTCTTTAATTATTTCATCTCCGCATGTGGTAATCAGCTCATTTTGAATTCATGGTAAAATGTTGGCAGTATTTGCACTCTGTATTAAATGATTATTCAGTTTTGTGTCACTTGAAGTTATTCTCACGTTGAGCAAATCCATAAATACATCCTATCTGAAATCCTTCCATTTAATGTGTAAATTTTAAATACCATCGAATATAATTAAAGAAAAACTAGATTCAATTATTTCTCTATTTTCAGATATTGTCTTCAGACAAAAATTTCGTAACTGTATGTTAGCTGGAATATTTTCCACGAATAGTTTGCTAGCAGTTGCAGCACTTTTGTGATACCGGGAATTCATATAACTTTTAAGATATAAATACTTATATTTATGTTTCTACACATATATATCACGCATATATTTAATGTATAAGGGTATGGCCATGTATGATTGAACTTTCTTTTCAGGTGCTTTGCAATATTTTTTAAATAAAAGCTTTCATTACAACCCATTTGTTGTATATCATAATCCTCGTTTCTTCTGGTGAAAGGGCTATATTACCTCCAACATAATTATAAATATCGTTTTTGTCACATACGTAATATCTGGTGTCACTACCGTGGCTTAGGATTACTATCTTAAGTTGTGAGGGCTTTTGATGTTTAAGGAACGATTTCAGATATTTAAAACACTGACAAAATTAAAAGACATGATTTCATCGATTTTACAGAATCAGTATTATTTTTACTACTACCAGGGCCTTTTTCCTTTGAAGCTTGAATCATCTAAAAAATAAAAATGAAAATGTAGCAACAGTACTCTTTAAGCACAATCAGAGGTGAGGTGCATTATTTCAATGAAACGTTTTAGCCAAGGCAGATTTAAATTAAAGTCGACTTGAACTACACAGTAGTATTTATGTTTAGGAAATGCGGGAAATAACTGCTTTTTTTATCAAAATTTTATTAATCATTAAAAGTGTTGTAAGAATAAATAAATAATAAAAGACAATTCTCAAAAAGTGTTTTCGTTACCCATTAGGAGGCAGCCATATATCAAGTGCTATCTTGATAATTCTTCTGAAATACTTATAATATAAATATACCTTTATACCCGTGTTTTTTTTCTCTTCTTGAGATTGATAAACTTACATAAGATTATTTATTCTATTGCTGAGCCTTTTTACCTAAAAAAGTAAAAGGCTCTTGCAATAAAATAAAAGGCTCTTGCTCTTGCAGTAAAAGGCTATTGCAATAATAAAAGAAAAATAAGATAGAAGAATTACAGGAAAGATGAAAACGTACAATTTGGCCCTTTGCATTGGGAACTAAATCTTAGATTAACATGACCAATTGTAAAAGTTTTTATGCTACCTAAAGGTATTAGCGGCTTTATCTGTTGGGTAGTTCTTTCATGTTGCATAGTAAACAATTTATTCCATATACTAAAGAAAAATTAGAAACTTACAAATGACCCACTTGCAAAGGCACCAAATGTTGGTTGGGTGTTGTAAATTTCGAGTGTTGGTTGTTATGTTTCATCAAGTCATATAAGTTTGTTTATTATTCAGGTAAGTTGTTTTTCATGCATAGTAATATCATTTAAACCTTAAATTTTTAACTGGAGTAAAGATTTAGTAAGGAATTGAAGGAAAAAATACGCCAACCACCATAAGCATTCTTTTTAAAAACACGTATTTACAACACAATAAGTATGGTTATACTTACCCTTTGGTAGCATATTCCTCCTATCTTTGCTTGATAAAGATTCTGAGTCATCTGGCTTAATGATGGAGATTGATCTTTCAAATAATTGGGCTGTGAATGGCCTAATCTTGAATAGGGAGAGGCTTCTTACAAGTAAGAAGCATGTTCACTAGCCGAACTGTCAGTGTTAACTTTGGGCTCACTACTATTTTCCTTATATTGCTTGTCCAGAGGAGCTGAAATTTTGCGTAACTTATCATTTATTCTGTGCTTTACGTGTAAACTAGCATAGTTTCTCCAAATTGAATATTATGGGATTTCAAGTGACCTTATTCTTAAGCTCAATGAGGCAAAACTCTATTGTCGGCAAGATCTTTTAATATCTAGAAGTCAAATGGTGGAACCACCATTTTAATTATCACCAAAAAGCACAGTTGAATTAATATTAGATGAAGCAAATATATATAAGAATATTCAAAGCTTTGTAAATTTAGGATTGGCAACTGGTATATGTGGTTCTATTATATCTCATTTACAGGAGTTTTAAGATGCATCAAGTTTTCAGTGCTCATCAGGCACCCGGAACTTGTTCAACTTCCACATAAATAAATGTTTCAGTGTTTGAAGGGTATTATTTTGGTTTATTCCTTTGTGAAAGTTTCATTCAGTTAACTCAGCAACTTTTTAATACAGCTAGAAACCCATGAACAAAAATTTACCCTTTGGAATTGATAGGATGAAATATTCTTCCTTCATAATTTATGATTTCTATTAGTCTATTTATCTCCTGTGCTTTAGTTCAATACAAATTCACAATCCTATAGTCATACCCATCCCACATTCAGGAGTTATTTAGTTCTTATTTTATATTGTATTTTAGAATCCTTTAATTATTCTCGTTTAAATTGCCATACTTAATTTAGTAATTTAGGACTAATGTACTTGTCCTTCTGACAAAAAACTCTGATGTCTATTGCATGAAAAACACTGTCAAACTTGTTAATCACTAAGGTTTTAGTATTTCTTGGTTCTTCCCATTAAACAAAATTGAAAGGTAGTACTAAGGGATGTAAAATATCAATATTGATATTGGTTTATATTAGATCAAATATCGATATTGAATATCGAAACTTGAATTTTGATATCGAAGAGAAAATTTTGATTTTTCTCAATTTTTTAGTATTTTCAGCAGATTGAGTTTAAATCTAGCGTAAATTGGAGATTCAAGGAAGGGGAGTATCTAGGGGAGATATAGAATAGCAGAGGTTCAAAAATAGAAAGAAAAGAACCCCCTTGTTTCACGGCATGCGTTACACAAACTAGAGAATTTCAAAAGACACCCTCAATTATTTTAAAAAGAAAATGAAAATTTACATAAACTAGGCAACTTTACAATATCACTAATTTTAAAAACTTGATACCATTTATAACCAAGAAATAAAGAGCTCGTAGACTAGTCAAAAGATTTCAACAACTGAATAGCCCGTATACACAGATCGTCATTTCAATTTAAAGCTTTGATTAGAAGAGAAAAAGAATTCTAAGGGTGTGGAGACAACTGAAACCCTTATAAAATTAAACTGATTTGCTCTAAGTATAACATTAGAATTTGCTAAATATCTTTAGAGTTACAGAGTTTAATTTCAAACGAAGAAAAGCATTATGGACAACTTAAGCAGAAATAAAATTAACTTGGCACTGACAAATTTCTTTGTAACAATATGAATAGTATTAGGTGGATCAATTCACACCAAGATTACTATCCCAGTATCAGTATTTATTTCTTAGCTATTTTTAGTGGTCTTGTCACCAATAGGTTTTATATACTGGGGAAAAGCACAGGCTTAGGAACGAATAATAGGAGACAGAGAGGGGAAATTGTAGCTGCGTATAGGTTAAGAACGTTCAATTCTTAACATATTTTCTATTTAAGACAGAGAAGCCCCTGACTTTTTTCCTTAGAGATAAGGTCCTATTCAGTCAAAGTAAAAATTCTAACATTTAGCTTTAATCACTGCACCATTTTTCTGTTTCCTCACAGGCTGTTTTCTGAAATGTCGCGTCTTCAAGCATACACCATTTTTTTTTCTCGTAATTTTCTGGCAATAGTTTCTTATTCAATCACAAATTTTATCATGAAGAAATCTAGAGTCATTACATAGTAAGAGTAGGTGATTATTTTCAAACAATTTCCTTTTTTCCCAAATATCTTTCTTTCATTATATTTTTATCATTGCAGCATATTTCTTTTAGGTTTTATGATCGAGATGGTTATGATTATGCTTCTCCTTCTTAGGGACCTTGGAACTTTTAGAGTTTTTGGACCATAGTCCTTTTTTACCTACTTTAATTTATTTCTTATGGTTATATATTTGTAATGTCATTACATTGCCTTTTACAGATAAGAATTTATTTTTTTTTAAACAATATTATTTCTTCTGATTATGCTTTGTTCATTGTATTTTTTTCTTCTTAGCATATACTTATTATTTGCTAACAGTCATTTTTTTTTAAAACGCTATTATTTCTTCTGATTATACTCTGCTCATTATAATTTTATCATCTTAGCATATACTTATTATTTGCTAACTTATTGTTATATACACGTTGTCGAGATCTATTGACAACGGCCTATACAAAGGCTGCCTCGACCCTTTCGGGGTACCTGCAAGACTGGGGACCATTCAGTAAACTGTTCCCACTTGAGGAGTGGTACCACTCTAGGAAATTATAGCCTAGTGAACGACAAAGCATTTGCACGGGGTTCAGATTATTGGATATTTCTTCTGGGCTTGATCTGTTTTGATGAGCATTTTCAGGCTAAAAAACCTCTTCCTAGCTAATTTATCTACTATGGGTTACCTTCCCATAGTAGCATAATATTTGTATGTATAGGTATATAATGAGTTGGAGGTAGTAGGATGGGGACTGTAAGTGCAGGATTTCGACTATTGTTGATAAAAGAGCATCGCCAAGAGTTAAAACCATGTTGTGAACAAGCTGGTACCAGGACTCCAAAAACCCTGCAATCATACTGGTGGTCCCAGGGATTTCCTGTTGTCAAGTTTTAAGCAGGCTTAAGTGCTTCGTTTTAGATTTGAGTATATAGGCTGGTCCCCATGCTGCACTGGTATCCAGTGTGATTTTTTTTTTCCTGAGGCCAAAATAATTTCAATGATTTAAAGATAATGATCTGCAATCAAACGATTACAGAAAATGATTAGTGGTAGGAGGGTGTCATAAATAAAGATTTAAAGGAAATGAGAACTTCCTGGAAGGGTGTAGGAAGGGTGGTTTTGAAGAGATTGGGTGTGCAGAGGAGTATGTGTAACTGTGTTGGCATCAGGTGGCTTGGTGCTGTAGTGAACTATTAGTAGTAGTATTAGTAAGACTAAGGCTACTGATGTAGACCTTTTTTGGGAACAGTGAGGAAATTATGGAACTAAATCAAACTCAGTACATACAAACAGGTTGTCAAAGGGGAAAATTAGAAATATCTAAGGGACTGCCTAGAGCCTAAAGTTAAAGCTTTCAAAGCATTTAGAGATGTATCTTGAGCTAAACCAAAATAAGTTGTGTATAAATGGGTTATCAAAGGAGTATATAAGCCAAATCCCAGCTTTGCCTTTCGGAATAAAGTAATATAAAGTAATAATCAGGGCTGATAATGGTACCAACAGCTTTGCATCTACCTTTATTGTTACTCCTGTGCTTCTTACTGCCACTATATGCTAAATAAAAGAGTTAAGATTGATATAGGTTATCAAAATGTCAAAGGTGGGGTATCCTAAAATTAGAATAGGGTACAAATTAGAAATTTTCAAGGAAAGTTTATCCAGCTTTAAACGTAAATAAAAACCACCATGTGCATGATGGTTGCCACTAGCCCGTTTTAGCAATATCTCAAAATTGTCTATATATATAAAGCTAAGATTTTCACAATTAACCGTATAGCTGCTGAATGTGATACTACTACTACACTATGTCTAAAGGTATTAAGTACAACTTTTTTTTATTAAAATGCCAAAGACACCATGTGTTAGAAAATTAATTTTTTTTCAGAGAAAGTAGAGGGTTCTGAAACTAAATTAAAAAACGATATATTTGTTTCTGAACATTCAAAAGGCTACATATGCATTTTCCTAGTAACATACCTTAATGTTCTGTTTGAACTTCTGCATAGTTTAATTGGAAATGATGGATTGAATAAAAAAAAGTAATTATAACTATCCAATTTTATCATGAGGGACTATTTACGATAGCTTTGGAGCAGATAAAGGTATTAAGCGGAAGCTTTCAGGAAATGGAGGATTAATAAATTTTGGATGTTAAAATGGTGTATCTGCAATGTGTCTAGGATGGTTAAAGGCATTGAATCGAAGGTTTCAGAAGATATTGGGCTT
Organism: Artemia franciscana; assembly: GCF_032884065.1. Classification (NCBI taxonomy): domain Eukaryota; kingdom Metazoa; phylum Arthropoda; class Branchiopoda; order Anostraca; family Artemiidae; genus Artemia; species Artemia franciscana. Next base: position 8,934,501 of record NC_088868.1, read on the forward strand.
ATGCTGAACAAAACTAGAACACAAATTATGCATTTAGGTTGTCAAAGGGGATATCAGCAATATCTCAAGAATTCCTTGGGGCATTAATATTGACCTTCGGGGGGATTTTAAAACCGCAAATGCTGCTACTATTACTACCACTACTGCTAATTCTACTACTACTACTTATGCAACAACAAAGACCTATCCCACTAGATTCTAACATGGATGGAATTCATTGAAATTACGTCAACTCTATTACCTGATCAATAAGCACAATCAAAAAATAAATAAATTCCGACAGTTACCCCTTATACACATATTCCAGCATAAAGCTTATGTAAAAAAAATCTATAGAATTATATAAAATTCATGTTCAGGTCTTGGATGAGCCAACAATGCTACTATAGTATTAGTCCCACAATATTTATTAGTCTTCGTGGTCTATTGCGATTCCAAACTTACCGTTACAGGGAAGATTTTAGATGGTCGACACCATTTTTGTCCATTTGTACCTGTTCAAATCCAAAGTAACCGTAGTGAAATACTTAGATTAAAGCCAAAAAAGTTATTCTTTCTATTAATCCTACTTGTTACTACAATTACAACTACTTATAAGTATCATTAGTATTAATTGATACTTACTTTTACTTGTGGCAGGAATTCGGTGTTTCCACCTTGCCCGGCATCAAGGATCTTGGAGATCTATTTGGCCATGAGTTTGGTCTGCTGCCTGCTGCTTTGCAAGAAGGAGCCAATGGGTTGTCAATCTGTCACCGAGTTTTCTGAACTTCAAAATAGGTTGAAGATCTGTTTTCTACATTGTTAGATCGACAAATATTTAAGATTTATTTGTGATCACTCAGGTTTATCCTGACGATGATGTGCAGATAGGTATGCTCAATGCTAATGCACCTTTAGTGCTTTTTATGAAGTTGTTCACTGGCCAAGGCTCGTATCCATAAAGTAGAATTATTTGAACCAAAGAAAGATAGGTCTTCGCACACTAATTTCACGTAGGGTCCAGAATAGTTTTTTTGGGGAAACAAATTCTTTCCGTGCTTTTTACAATGACTTTTGAATATCAGCATCTGAAGATCCATCCGTACTAAGCTGGGAGCCTAGGTAGGTGAATCTGACCTTTTCGAACTGAAATTGATTTACAGTTAGCAAAAGAGGATTATAATGACTTATTACCATCAGTTTTATCTTCCCTAAATTTAATTTTAAGCCAATGTGATTTGCCAAATTTAACCATTTCATCAATCAGAGTTAGAACTCTCTCTGGGTCAGAGAGGTTTTTGAAATCATAGTGGATTCAAGGTCTCAAGACTCAGGATTCAAGTGGATTCTTAATCATCCAATAAATACAGTGGTCAAACTGAGTCGGAGACAGGATTTAGCCTTGTTTTAATCCAAGCTTTACCGGGAACTTTTCAGTCTCTTCTCCATAAACTAGAACACGGCTCATTGACCCATTGTAGTATGTTTTAAGTAGTCACCAGCTTTCAGGGACATTCCAATGATTTTCTAAGATTTTCCAAAGTTTTTAGACAGTGATGGAATTGAAGCTGGAAACAAAGTCCAAAAATATCTAAATCACAGGCTTTGAAACTGCTGGATAATGAGGTGGAATTCAAAAACTTTGTCAGCGCAGCTTCTACCAGGATTGAAACTGGTTTGGTTTCACGAATACATTTCTCTCTTGTCCTATTGAAGGGGTTAAGTGGAATAGCTCTGAAGAAATTACCGCAGTGTCACTTTGACTTATTCCCCACATATTTTTGCGCTCAGTTTTATCAACTTTCTTGTAAAATGGAAAAAATTGATGTCTTCCAATCCTTTGGGAAAGTGTTGGTCCTCCATAACTCTTGAAGAAACTTTAAAATTACAAATGAAGACGTATAAAATGTCAAAATAAGGATTGCTGAATGATTCATCCGTTATATATTTATTTTGATACTCTGTCTTCCTTCATAAATAATCTTTTGAACTTTCTCCAATGGGGATTCTCTCGAATATACTTTACGTAGAAGACACAAAACCATTCCAAACTTTCTTTAAAATTTATTAAGATGCATATATGATTATTTTGGATGAAATTGAAGACAATTTTCAAATCATCTTATAGATCTTAACAATTTAGGCCTACATCAAGCACAAAGCCCTAATTATAATTAGGGTCACAGCTCTATGAACGTATTATTAAAGATAATAAATGTTTATTGTCGAAAAATCAATCAAGTGTCAAAATGTCGTCGGGAGGCTACACATCCTCCAATTAAATTGTAGAGGCAACAGTTAGTAACAATGGGTCACTTAGGGAAAACTACTTTGTCCATGTTTTAAGAGGGTTCGACAGAAAATCACAAAGTCTTTGCTATCTTGGAAGATGCAAAAAAGCTTCTAAGAAAGGATCCAATAATTAGCAGAAATTTATTATCTTCCCGTCGAAGTGCAAAAAGATCATCCAATTGATGCTGTTCCAGCAGTATTCAAATTAAAAAAGTACCTTGGAGTACATGACGTAAGCTATACAGTAAAAACATAACAAAAAACAGACATGTCTACCATTCAACGATCACGTTAGAACTCACTATCAGTGATGATTATCTAGAAGGGGGCTCAAATTCAGAAATGATTTGTGTGTTATGCCTCTAGAAGTATCCAGGCTAAGGTTAACTGGCCTATCCCTGCTCTTTTGAACTTTTCTTTGCAGTGTTTGTATTCTTTTGATCCAATATTTGTAATTAACCGTAGATAGAGTTTGCCATATACTGGTCACCATAGATTCAAGGTACAAAACTCTAGACAAATCTTGAATGGCCTAGGAATCATTCGTTTCATGAGTTTGACAACCTTAGTAATCTGGCCACCTTAAAGAGTTTTTTGGCAAATAATGAACGATTGGATTATGACACGTTAGAACTCTTTATTCATCAAAATTTCCTCCCGATGAAATAAATAATCCCTTGGTCCTACCTAAAGACTGGATTTGGTGTTGTGAAGGTAATTTTGCTCCATTTTGTCCACCAAAAAAAGCTAAATACAACAAAATTTAAGTGACTTAGAAAATAAAATCCAATAAAAAGCACAGACAATGATGTGTGAGGTTTTCATAATGGTGGAAATAGGTCAAGCCTAATCTTATTTTGTATTAAATTACAAGACACTATTTCTTATCCTTTTTTATACAAAAAGGGAGTTTTCGTTTGAACATAAAAGGAAAACAAATCCAACTTCAGATGAACAAGACAAAATTGTAAACAAACAAAGTCACTATGAACACATTTATGAAAGATAAAACTGGCATAAATTTAGATAACTAGTTAAGTCAAACCCTTCCAAAACACCTATTACGCAAACAAAAGTTTTGCTGCTACTCCATTGAAAAGTTTGAGCTTTTTTCATCGTTTCTTTATCGTATCCCTTGGTCTTTATCATCAAAATGAGTATTTCATCAGGTTATGTCAGAACCTAGTAAGTGAAAAAAACAAACAAGCCAAAATAGAAACATGAAACCAAAATCGGTTAAATTTGTAGTTTTAGAAGTGATTATAAATTTTCACCCTAATTAAAACATAAGGATTTGTTAGGCTGACCTTCTTAGACCTTTAGGCTAGAAAAGTGGACCAAACGTCATTTTCAGTTTGAAAAAAAAACATATAAAAAATTTCTTTGAGAGAGTGTGTGTTTCAAGAGAGTGCTACTTTTCTTAAAGAAATGTTTTAGTCAAATGAAGTTTATATTGATTTTTTGTTATCATAAGTTCTTTCATAGGTATTATTTCAAAGGCTTTAATATATATTGTTTTTATTTTAGGTCAGATTTACTGTGCAAGCATTTTTTTGCTCCTATAATGGGATCAATTGAATCAGAAGTTTTCAGAAACTCAGAAGTAAAGAGAATTTTTCAAATCAAAGATTGGGAACTTGATTGAATTATATTTTGAAGCCATCTTTCAATTCTAGTACACATTTTATGAAGTGTCTTTTTAGTTACAATATTAAAAATATACCCAATTAGAGGCCTTCTTTTATTTCCTCCTATTTATTTTTTAGGCTCCATTTAAACTTTTATGCTTCAAAATACGGAATTATTTTTTTTAATAGTCTCTGTTAGATATTAGATAAAAAAACAAGTTTTTTTTAACTGCAAGTAAGGAGCAACATTAAAAGTTAAAACGAACAGGAATTATTCTGTATATGAAACGGATTGTCCCCTCCTCAACGCCTCGCTCTTTACATTAAAGTTTGACTCTTTGACACAACTCTACTTTTTAAAACAATAAAGAAAACTTTAGCGTAAAGAGCGAGGCATTGAGGAGGGGACAATCCCTTTCATGCACGGAATATTTCCTGTTCGTTTTAACTTTTAATGTTGCTCCTTACTTGCAGTTAAAAAAAACTTGTTTTTTTATTTAATTTCTGATCGTTTTTGAATTAATGCATGTTTTGATTTTGGCTCACCGCACATGAATAATTAAAACGAAATTTGTATGTTAATTTTTTTTGTTAAATGGCTTTCTCATAGTTTTAGTCGGACGATTTTGGTAAAAAAAGGGATGGGGGAGGAGGCCTAGTTTCATTCAAATTTTTGGTTACTTAAAAATGTAACTAGATTTTTTTTTTCGAACGATTTTGTTAGTAATAAACATACATACCTTACGAATTAACTCACGTAACGAACTTTTGGATTTGTGTATTTTCATTACGCATATGAGGGGGTTCTTCCCCTCGTCAATACCTCGCTTTTTATACTAAAGCTAAAAATCACAAAGGCCGTAGAATACATAGTTGAAATTACTAAGAATACTTTAGCATAAAGAGCAAGGTATTGTATAGGAGACGAATCCCCTTATATACGTAATATTTTATGTTCGTTTTAAGTTTTAATGCTGATAATTACTTCCAGTCGGAAAAAAATATTTATTTTCTATTTGTTTTTTTTTTAATAATACTAGAAAATCCTGTGCCCCCTTCATGGAAATTCTCTACCTTCATGATAAATTCCTCCATGGAAAAAGACTTTGGGGGAAAAATATGCGTGGGAGGGGGCCTAGGTGCCCTCCAATTTTTTGGTCACTTTCAAAGGGCACTATAACTTTCAATTTTCGTTAGAATGAGCCATCTCGTGACATTCTAGGACCACTGGGTTGATACGATCACCCCTGGGGAAAAAATAACAAACAAACAAATAAACACCCATCCGTGATCTGTCTTCTGGCAAAAAATACAAAATTCCACATTTTTGTAGATAGGAGCTTGAAATTTCTAATGTGGGGTTCTCTGATACGCTGAATCTGATGTGTGATTTTCGTTAAGATTCTGTGGATTTTAAGGGGTGTTTCCCCCTATTTTCTAAAATAAGGCAAATTTTCTCAGGCTCGTAACTTTTGATGGGTAAGACTAAACTTGATGAAACACATATTTAAAATCACCATTAAAATGTGATTCCTTTGATGTAACTATTGGCATCAAAATTCCGTTTTTTAGAGTTTCAGTTACTATTGAGCCGGGTCGCTCCTTACTACAGTTCGTTACCACGAACTGTTTGAAATCTTAAAAGTTCTTTAAATATGATTCTTTCCATTTCAATTCAATGGTCCTTGTGTTTCAGTTGTCGTTCTTTAAAAAAATGGGCCAAAAAGTAAAACTTTAGCGTAAAGACTGAAGGAAAAAGATGGGGAAGCCCCCTATTATATACGGAATAATTTCTGTTTTTTTAAGTTTTAATTTTGATCCTTACTTACAGTTGAAAAAATCCGTCTAAAAAAATATTTTCTAACGTTTTTCACATCTTTCCGGGATATCTACCCCCCCCCGTGTAAAATATCCTTAGGTAAATTTCCCCTAGAAACTTTCTAGGGGAAAGTCAGGGGAATTTTCTGTCAGGGAAAATTCTCTTGATGGATAATCTCCCCTTCCCGAAAACCTCCCCCTCGAAAAGTGTCTGTATATTTTCCAGTAGCAAATATCATATGCAAATAATGGGTCAATTGCCTAACATACAGCCCTTTACCCAGAAGCTGTAAGTTATCATTTCATTCCCAAATGCATAGATGTTGGACCCTTCAACTATACTGAATCAATTGGCTCTTTCAAATTTTTACCAGAAGTCTGGAGAAAAGGCGGGTTGGAGGGGGGCTAGTTGCCCTCCAATATTTCTTGTTGCTTAAAAAGGGGACTGAAACTTTCAATCTCCGTTTGGATGAGCCCTCCCCCGATCTTTTCTGACGGTTGGTTCGAAACAATCACCCATGGCGGAAAAAAAAGAATAAAGACGCATCTGCGAAATTTGGTTTTACTCAAATTGCAAAATTTTACATTTTTGTTGATAGGAACTTGAAAACTCTCCAGTATGGTTCTCTGACATGGTGAAACTGATGTTCACTCATTCATGTTCACTGATGCAATTCACTGATGGTGCATGTTTCCCCCCTTTGTCAAAAATGCGACAAATTTTTTCAAGCTCGTAGCATTTGACGGGTAGTATTAAACTTAATAAAAAATATATTTGGAATCAACATAAAAAAAACAATTCTTTTGATGCATTAATCGTTATCAAATTTCTTTTTTTCTATGGTTCGGTTAGTCTTCGGCCAAGTCCCTCCTTACTTAGGTTACAGTTTGTTACCACGAACTGTTTAATAATTATTTACCAAATTGGAAATAAGTGAGAACAGCTCTTAGCTTATGTTCAAATATTGCTTGGAAATCCTCTGAGATTGATTATAGTGATTTAAGACCTTCTCGAAAGGATAAAAGGACAACTTTTTTTTATTCAAGACGAGGGTCAACAGAGGTCGGCTTGCAAAACATTTTTTTCTAGGAGGTTGTTTTTTTCTAGGAGGTTGCTTTTTTCTAAGAGGTTGCGCATTAATGCTACCACTAACAATTCTCATAGTACTAAGCCGCCGGAGGCCACCACAGCTGTATACGCTTCTCATCCAATCCGCTTCTCACTGCTTCACTCTTTGCTTCCTCGTACAACTTCTCCACTCCTTTGAAGCATTTTTTAACCTATTCCTGCTTAATGACGATCTTCTTGTGGCTTGAACTCAACTTGGGTATAAAAGAGCAAAATCTGGTGAAAAAATGGGAATACAAATGATAACAGTCTTGATGTTTAGAAAATAAAGATAAAGATTCTCTGGAGCCATGCTGGCTTATAGAGGGTAAAATGGACGTTTTAGTCGATGGGGCTCTCTTTACAGGGATAGGTGGCAGGCCTGTTGTCAAACCTTGCAGCAGCGGGAATCAAAACCCCGGGCTGGTATTCCCAAAAAGAGCAGATGCTTAGAAGAGGCCTTGCCTTAAGGCCCTTAAACGCTATGCGTATTTCTTAGGAAAATTAAGGAAATATCATGTATGGAGAACGACCAAAAAGATTGGATTTGATTGGTGGAAACGAGCATAAAAAGCAATGAAGAGAAGAGAAAAAACCGAACCTTTTCAACCTCTCAATTTGGCCTTGGGGCTGTAGGCTACCCTCGAGATAGCAATGTTTCTGAATTTTTTATCCTATAATTTTCACCCTTTTCCATGTCATTCGTTCGTTTGTTTTTTTTTTAATATCCCAAAAATATCTCCCTCGTGATTGCTTCATGCGTTGTTGACACATTTTAGAAATGGTGTTATTATAGTTTGCATGTGTTATATACACGATGATTAACAACACAAAAGCAATGATTCATACTAAAATACCAGCATCGGGTTTATTAGTCTTACTGTCATCTTCATGACATCACTTTGTCATTAGTAATTCATGTTTGGAAGCCTCAGTACGAAATCATTAGCTATGTACTGTTGAATATTCCTTAGTTTTGGCGCAGTGTTTTTAAAAGAATGTGCTATGAGATTAACTCCATTATTCGAAAGAAGAAACTTTACAAATAGGTCTAAAATGAGGAAAACTGAAAATTTGAAAGGTTAGATCTTTGCTTTACCTTAAGAAAGACGTGTGTACGAACATGTGTACGTGATTCGAAAATTCGAAAGGTTATATCTTTGAGTACTTGTGTATTATTCAGAACACACTCAATAAGTAAGATACGATTTATTCATCACGAATCACACATACAATATTACATTTTACTATTCCCCCAAAGGCTCTTTGGCCTGTAAAGAAAGGGAAAAATAAACGAGTCACTTACTCAGAGAAAAAAAAGAAAAAAAATAATCACTTACTCACAGGAAGAAGAGCAAAAAGTAGAAGAAAATAAAATATAAATAAAATGAAAACTATAGAAAACAAAACTAAATAGACTAATAGATTGAATAGACTAAATTAATCAAGTAGATCAGTAGATAAAATATTCTCCAACAAAATAATATATATATATACGACTTTTAGGGGATGTTTCCCCCTATTTTCCTAAATAAGGCAAATATTCTCAGGCTCGTAACTTCTAATGGGTAAGATTAAACTTGATGAAACTTATATGTTTAAAATTAGCATTAAAATGCGATTCTTTTGATGTAGCTATTGATATCAAAATTCCATTTTTTAGAGTTTTGGTTACTATTGAGCCGGGTCGCTCCTTACTACAGTTCGTTACCACGAACTGTTTGATCTTAGGCCTGATTATAAGATAAAAGTTTTTTGTATGTTTATTTTACTAAATTTAAATTGTGAAAAAATCACAAAAAGGAGATCAACAAGGACAAATCACGTAGAATATGTGGCAAATAAGAGTTAATCTTTGAACCGTGGTACCAGAAAACTTGCACTAGGGGCTTCAAGACTAAATTTAGCAGCCCATTAGATTAGGAGTACTGGTGGATGGATCGTTCATGAGAGACCATAAGCTGTCTTGACCAGGATACAATAAGCTTATACCATCATTACTAGCACTGACAGAAGTGTGTCTCGTAATCTATTACTGTGTATAGCACTTACACTGGTGGTGGCAACTTTGTGTAAAAACCAAATTACTGATGGTGAATTAAATACACATTACTGACGATTTGTGACTTACTTTTAGCCTATAAGAGATTAGCCAATATATATATATATATATATATGTATGTATATATATATATATATATATATATATATATATATATATATATATATATATATATATATATATATATACATATATATATATATATATATATATATATATATATATATATATATATATATATATATATATATATATATATATAAAAAGAAATCACCAATGTAGCAGCACAAACACATGAAAAAAACGAAAAAAAAAGAAAAAAAAAAGGAAGAAAGAAGGAGAAAAGGAAGACTGTTTTCCTACATTAGTAATTAGTATAGATCAGTACTTGAATGAATTCTTAACCCTACTCATCCATAACATCACATAGGTCAAACAGCATAGCCATACACAATCAACCATAAAGAATAATCCATGGACAGGCAGTCGTGTCGTAAGTAAGTATAAGCAGTTATTTACCAAATATTAAAAACAGTAAACAAAGACAAATAATTCAGAGGCAACCACCCAGCACAAGGGCTCATCAGGAGAATACACACTTGCCTATAGGGTTTCGGCAATTTAAATTCCCTACCCTGGCAAGTGGCGTGCCTACCATAAACTCCCTTTGGTATCCCCGTGCTAGGTATCACCCCCAAAATATATGCGTACGAAAAAACAAATGTAGGACAACCAAGTAACACCAAAACAAGCTTATCATACCTTGATTCTGGCCCAAGTATATTTATGTTACGAAATCAAAATCTATATTAATACTAAACAGTTATTAAATATTTTTCACTAAATCAAATTTTCTCTATTGATGTAAATGTGACCTAGATAAAAATCAAGGAAATGAATGCAAAATAGGACCATTTGAAAATACAATATATGCGAAACCCTCCGGAACTCCATTTTCAAAAATTAGGGACACGTCAAACTCAATAACAAAGAAAATCAAAATCAACCAAAGATTTCGCTAAGTATTTCAAGATAATTCTTTCGGTATATATTTAAAAGTTCATTATAATGAAAACTAAATTTTTTAAATGGCCAAGTTAATTTATTTGCAGAAGAACCTCTTAAAATCAATTTTTTGCTTAAAATTTTACATCTATTTTTAAAATCAAAATAATTACTACAAATCCTTGCATATCTAAGTAATTGTGAGTAAAATCCGGATATACGATATTTGAGTGTATATTGCTTTCAAGGAACAGTAAATTAATCACTTCAAAATCGATATCATCCATTTTATTATACATTTTAAAACCTAATTTATTATTATCAGAAATATTAATATTCAAATCTAAGAAATGATCTTCTAGACCAGTGCCATGACTATGTTCTAGAGTAAGCTCTGATGAACATATATTTTTAGGAAAATCAATAGATTCCTTAAAACTTAAAACCACAATATCATCTAAATATCTTTTATTATTTGACAAAATATGTTTTAAATTATTTGGATTATTCTTATCCATCATATATTTATATTCGAGTTGACTTAAGAACAAGTCAGCTATAAATGGGCTGGCATTCCCCCCCCAATAGGAATTCCAACGATTTGGTTGTACAAATTACCATTAAATATTATATAAGATATAAAACAAATTCTAATAAACACAAAATCATATCTAAGCTGTAATATCTCGAGCTAACTGTAGTCTTAAAGCAGTTTGTCCATATAGATTTTTTAATATAAGTATCTAGTTTTAAGAACCTCTTACTAGATAAGAGGAAAGATTTCTTGATAACCGTTTTACAATTTTCTAAAACTAAATTAAGTGATAAATTAGCATACATTGTCGCAAAATCAAAAGACTCAATTCTTTTAGCTGAAACCATTGTTAAAGAGTCTATCACCTGCAGTGAATTATTAACACTCGAGTATGGATTAAAATTCGATAATTTTTTAATACCAGAACAATAGGTTTAAAAAAAAGAAGGAATGGTACAGGTATAGAGTCCTGTGTTATTTGACATATATTTCTTCAGGAACAGTAACGTTTATAAAAGAAGAATTTTGGCCTTGATGTCTTGGGCCATTAGAGTTTAACATTTAGCCAAGTATTTGACCCTTAATCCTCTCCCCAAAGGGGGCGAACTTGCCCTATCCTTTCTGCTTATATATTTGGCAAAACTAAAGCACGGATATTGGTAAGGACAGAACACGTAGAATCAGTGGCAAGTAACAGTGGTTCTTTTCACCGTGGTGCCAGAAAACTTACACTGACGGCTTCAAGACTAACCTTGACAGCTCATTAAAATACGAGTATTGATTGAATAATCATCCATGAGAGACCATAAGTCGTTTGGACCATGATAAAATAACCTTTCACCATCTTAGCCTATTTGTAGCGGCTTAGTACAACATCCGAAGTACCGATAGGGAATCAAATATGCATTACAGCTAGTTTTAGGCTATCAAATGATTAGCCAATAGAGAGAGCCTCTGAACACAATCGCATGCAAGAAACTAATCTTTGGTTTGAGTGTGGTGAAGGAAAATAAATATACTTATACAATTGGAAAAATTAACCGGGCTGTGCATAGTTATAAAGACTTTGTAAGTTAAATATTGAGACGAATGCAGAGCTTGCAAGATATACACAAACAATTGGAACGTTGATAATTTTGTGTAAGGTTTGAAAAGGAGAGAGATCAGAGAAATAAAATTTAACTTATTAAAATATGAAGTTTCGAGATGAATTCAGTTCATTATGGAATCTTTCCGCACTAAAGAAAATATTACGGTGTAGGAACAGACAAAGACAAAATGAGATTTGGTTTCCTTTTTGGGTGGATTCAGAGGACTTTTGAATATAGTCTTCAGGAACCAAAGACTATAGCATTAATTGGCACGAAAAATTAAATAGAATATCCCGCTTATTCTTTGGAAGATGAGAAAGACATTTCCTGTTAGGTTGAATCAGCATTATGGAGCTTGGAAAATTAGAAAATGGGCATAATTTGCTATAGGAGCTCCGAGTATCAAGAGTTGAATCTCGGTCTGTGTCGCAAGATGGTTTTCTATGTTTGATTTTTTGTCTGGCTAATCCTTCAGTTGAATCTTTGTGTGTTTCTAAAGATTACTTTCTCACCCGCTATAATCCCTGTAATTTAAATTTTTAGAGGTGCATTCCACCCGTTAAGGATCTTTTTATTGCGGATAAATTTGATATTCGTTTATTAAGTTTGGATAGTCTGGTTATTTCAGACATTAATCAAATGTTTGATTGTTCAATTTGCTTCATTATTGACAAATCCTTTGTTGAAAAATGTTCGTAAGTAGAATTAACGTATGATACAAATTGGTTGCAATTACAAACAGAAGTTCAATTATTATTCTTGTCAGTTTTCTTAAGCGTTAAATTACAGCTAAAAATCAAGTGGCCTAGCGTTTTTGAGAATTTATAATTTAAAATTGTACAATTATTATAATTTAAATTACGAAGATGGGCATGCTTCATCCTTCGCTGGCTTAAGATTTCAGAAAAATGAACATTGTCTATTTATTTACAAATAAATTTTAAAAATTAAATTTATTTCTTATCCTTCTTATCATATTCTTTTTAAATCTGCAAGAATATAGTGTGTTATGATTAAGTTCAAACTTTCCCCCGATATTATTTCAAATATCCACCTTCATATACTTAAACTCAATAATACTAGTTGCATAGAAGTAATAGTAGTAGTAGTAGAAGTAGTGGCGGTGCAGTGTTCAACTAGTAGTAGTAGCAACAGTAGAAGCTTATTTATTAATAGCAGCAGTAGCTAGTACATGTTGCCTTTGTGGTCTTTTGAGTATTTTACTCATGATGCCCGAGAGAGCTCACCTTGATACTGTAAGCCTTTAAAATAATTGTTGTAACGCCCATTATACCCCTTCTGACATCTTTTTCATCTTGTTATTCTTTATCTTACAAGTAACTGCAACAGATGCAGCAGCTAGAGCAGTTTAGCAGTATTAATAGTAATAATGGTGGTAGTAATTTTATTAATTGTGGAGTTAGTGGCACTAAAAGCAGAATATGTAGTAACATTAGTTGTAGCATTCATATATCACATTCATTTGAATGAATCTTTCCTTTTAAGCATTTTCTTAAAGTCCCAACTTAATAGCAAAATGCGTTCTTTTGAGATACTCTTTTTTGGCATTCTGCAAGCACGTATCGTGTTTAAATTTAGGTCAAATTTACCCTTGAAATTCACCCAAGCCCTAACTATCATACGCTTAGCCTTAATAGTACTAGTATCATAGTTGTAGAGGTAGTACTAGCAGCAGTATTAACAGTAGTAGTGTGGTATTAGCAGTATTAGCAACAGCATATGAAAGCATTAGGTTTCAAGGTGAATCCTTAAGTAAATATTGATGAAGATGTAATCGCAACAGAAATAGCAGTTAGAGCAATTTAGTAGCATTAATAGTAATAATAGTTGTAAAATTATTATTAATTGTGGAGTTAGTGGCAATAAAAGCAGAAGTGGTAGTAGCATTAGTTGTAGTATCCACATTTCACCTTGATTTAAATTAATCTTTCCTTTTAAGCATTTTCTGAAAGTCCCAACTTAATAACAAAATGCATTTCTTTGATATCCTCTTTGGAATTCGCATGCACAGTTTGTGTTTTGATTTAGGTCAAATTTACCCTCAAAATTCTCCGAAGCTCTTACCCTTATACCCTTAGTCTTAACAGTGTTAGTGTTATAGTAGTAGACGTAGTACTAGCAGCAGTAAAAGCAGTAATACTCTGGTATTAGTAGTAGTAGAAACAGCATAAGAACGCATAAGATTTTAAGGTGAATATTTGAGTAAATGTCGAGGATATTAAAGCAGGATTTCATAAACAATAAAAAGAATTATGTACTTGCTTGTTTTCAAAATGGCTTGTCAGCAATATCTAAGGAAACGGCTTCCATTAACCTTTTTAGGATCCTTCTTTCCTCAAAACTGATCAACGCTTTTAAATAGTCAGTTTAAACGGCTTCCATTAACCTTTTTAGGATCCTTCTTTCCTCAAAACTGATCAACGCTTTTAAATAGTCAGTTTGTTCAAACAAGTGATAAGACGTATCAGCTATGCGTCCATTAATTCCCTCTTCCTTACCGTGCCAGGGCAAAGACTGTAGATCCAGCAATTTGCCTAAAATTGCCTAATATTTAAATTAAGAATTTTACCGGGAAAGGGGGAGTGTTTGATTCTGGGTCTTTCAGAAAAGGCAAAGTGACAGAAACAAGCAATGGGTTGTCCAAAATCGGAACAATTTAAGAAGCTTCGAAGAGAATGCCACCAATTAGAATGGAAGGATAGACAGCCTTTTTTTTGGACAATATTGCAAACGAAAGGGAACATGCCACTTCGAGATCTAATACCATAAAGTGATACAAGCTTCTTAAGGAAGCAAAAGACGCCGAGAGAAATGTTAACATAATATCAGTGCAGAATGGGAACGGCAGACTGTAAAAGAAATCATAATCGAACAAAACGTAAAATCCACAAAAAAAACTTCAAAAACACAAAATATAAATCTCTTCCCGTCTTCCTTATTTGGTGAATGTCCATTGCAGCCACAGCCTAGCCACAGTTTTAACGGTTTTGCAATCTGCTTGACTCCTGGTCCATTGTCATTCAATGTCTCTGTTGAACAAATCGAAGCTATTTGCTATAGAGCTCCATACATGAAATTTTAGATTTTGAGAATGGACAATCTACGGAATTTTTAAAAAATAATCATACTCAGTTAATTTAATAATTCTCAGGTATAGCCTTAAGGAAATTCGTACATCCACTAGCCCACTAGCATAATGGTAAAAATCATGAGAAATCATGAAGGCTCTTGGTCACTATTAATGTAAGTATATTAGCAGGATTAAATAGGGAATTTTTTGCATTCAGGAATATTCATTTGAAATAAGCCAAGGACTGAGAAGGTTATTGATAAGACATAAACAGCCTGATTAGGTTCCTTTTAAAATTTCATTCATTCTTTCATCAGCATTTTGGTGACCATCAGAAACAACTTCAATGACTGTTCAGATGGGTCAAGTTTTGTTGATCATATTTATACTTTGGGCCTGAAGAGCATTTGCAACATTTTTTAGGCTCTAATTTGTAGAGAAATGTGCAGTAATTCTTAAGGTAGTTCTGAAAACGGTTTTTTTATGGCGACAAGTAGCTGGTAAGATAATTTTCTTGTCCCCTGGTTGCCTTTACTATACATTTT
Source organism: Artemia franciscana (assembly GCF_032884065.1). Classification (NCBI taxonomy): domain Eukaryota; kingdom Metazoa; phylum Arthropoda; class Branchiopoda; order Anostraca; family Artemiidae; genus Artemia; species Artemia franciscana. Next base: position 8,949,658 of record NC_088868.1, read on the forward strand.
TTTTAGTCCATCTACTATTCTGAAAAGTTCTTTTCAAAACACTTGATAGCTTTGTACTTTTCTTTCCCTCTGGATTCAAAATTTTATTCAGTCGGGTGATATATATCATCTTGTTGTAGATTCTTAGAAAAATATCGTAATGACCTTGACTGTGGAGACAGCATTTCTCACTTCAGGTACTTTATTCATATTAGACACTTCTACATTTAACCTGTGGTAAACATAGTAAAAACAGAACTTTCTGAAAATTTTTCCTCTGAATAGCTTGAAAGTTGCCTTCTGCAATGTTTCTTCTCTTTTCTATTTCAATAGTTTATTGGAGACCCAAACACCTATAAGCAAAAGTAACAATAAGCATAAGCAAACAAAGCACTATAGCAAGCAAAGCTGGGTGCAAACATAATTAAAATAAGCAAAACATTTCATCTTCTTTCTTTTCACGATTTATTTTCGTTTCGACTTCAAACGCTTGCCATACTGATTTGGACGATCAATGCTGAGGTTCAGCCGGATGACTGGCTTCACGACGCGACCCGAGGTGGTGGTCCGGGTCTGTGATGTGCTGGCGAGGGGCTGTGTGCTGCCGCCCGTTGCGGTGGTGTCCTGTTCCACTTGCTGATTTGTTATAGTTACAGGTCTACTACCTGGTTGGCTGTAAAGACTGGAATCGCCAGTCAGAGTTGGCAAAGGGTTTGGGAGTACGACCCTTGTGGTTGGGGTGGATCGAGTATGAGCTTGAGCTTGCAGAGGTGCGCTACTCTTGTCACCTTCTGCGGCAAACTTAGTTGAGGTTTGTTTATCTGGCGTAGACGCTCGAAGTGATTGCCCCATGGGTGGTATGGTGTCAGCAGTGCCTATTTGTTGCCCATCGTAGGTTGTGGGTGAGACGAATTCATACCGAGGTCTTATATCCCTCCTGTTTCGTCTGAAGGTGCCTCCGCTTTCGAGGGAGAGGTTGTAGGATAGAGGGGCTTTATCGTATTTCTTCTCGATGGTTGCTTTTTCCCATTTTGAGTCCTCAGAAAGTTGCAAACATACTTTCTGGTTTGGGTTGAGCTCTTTTGCTGTCCTTGATCCTCGATCGTATGCAGTTTTCTGCTTCAGCTGAGCTTTCCTTCTGGATTCCAGAAATGTTGAGCCATCTACCAGTTTGGGGTGTAGGGCTTGTGGTAGAACTGGTAATACTGAGCGCAGCTGTCTGATCATCAAAAGTTGAGCTGGTGAGTATGCTCCGTCGACCGGGGTGTTCCGAAATTCTAGCAACATCATGTATGGGTCCGTCCTGCTATCCAAAGCCTTTGCCATGATGCGCTTGGCTGTTTGGACAGCCTTCTCGCTGAGGCAATTTGCCTGAGGGTATTGTGGACTTGATGTTACATTTTCAATGTTCCAGCTTGATATAAGCGTTTTGAATTCTTGTGATGAAAACTGCGGTCTGTTATCGGTTGTCATCTTTTCCGGGACACCATGACGTGCAAAATGCGCCTTGAGTTTGCTGATTACCTGGAATGAGGTGGTTGAAGTCAACTTATCCATCTCTAACCATCGGCTGTAGTAGTCTGTGGTGATAAGGTATTCTTGACCTCTAAATGTGAACAGATCCGCTCCAACATGCTGGAAAGGGTATGAAGGTATTTCCATGTTAATTAGGTGATCTTTTTGTTGCCTGTTTTGGAACTTCCAGCAAGTATCACAGGCGTTGGTCATTTTCTCAATATCTCCAGTGATATTTGGCCTCTGGCTCTCTCCTTTGTTTTTACAATTCCCAAGTTTGACAGGTGGAGTTGCCTCAACATTTCCGGCCTCAGTGCTTTGGGAATGACAACCCTTTCCCTTTTTAGAATGAGCCCATTGTTCACGACCAACTCATCTCTGTAGTTCCATTAAGGGGTAGTTGAAACGGGGGCATCTTTTCGGTTTTCAAGCCACCCATTTTCTATGACTTGCATCAATATGCTCAGTTCCTCATCTTGGAGCGACTCCTGTCGTATATGCTCCATCCTCTTTTCTGTGATTGGTATCTGTTTGAAGAAGGTGTGTATGGCTAGTTCTCCCTCGCTCTCAGCTTCCTTATCCACGTCAGGGAGGTGCAAACGGGAGAGTGTATCTGCCACAGGTATTTCTTTTCCTGGTCTGTAGTGGAATGTCAGGTCATAAGGCTGGATGGCCAACATCATACGCTGTAATCTTGGTGGGGCGTGGTTTATTGCCTTGCTAAGGGTAGCTTCCAGGGGTTTGTGGTCTGTGGTAACATAGACTTTTCGACCAAACAAGTACTGATGAAAGTGCTTGCAGGCAAACATTTTAGCCAATAACTCTTTCTCCATCTGAGAGTATCGTCTCTCAGTCTCACTGAGTGATCTTGAGGCAAAAGCTACTGTGGCTCCATCCGTTACAAGCTGGGCGCCAACTCCATGCTGGGAGGCATCAGTTACTACTTCAGTTAGTTTGGCATGCTGACTGAAGTAGGCCAGGTTCTTACAAATTGAGTCCTGGATTGTTTTCCGGGCAGCTTCATGTATACCATCCCTTTTCCAAACCTTAGCTTTCATCAAATCACGAAGTGGCTGGTTTGATGTGGACAAGTTACACATGTAGCGGGATAGGTAGTTGTACATTCCCAATAATGTATGTAGCTCCTCTTTGCTTTTAGGGGCTGGCATGTCTCGTATAGCTCTCGTTTTATTGGGATCTGGCTTTACTCCTTCTTCTGTCAAGATATGTCCAAAGTAGGGTATGCTTGTAGCATCAAATATGCACTTATCTCTGTTAAATTTCACGCCTTTTTCTTTGGCTCTTAGAAGGACCTCTGCTAACTTCCTGTCATGCTCCTCGTCTGTGGCACCCATGCCAGCAATGTTGTCAATAATTAGCCCTATGTCAATTCCTTCAAATGCTTCTTCCGTTTTCTTTTGATACTCGTCTTGGGCTGAAACAAGACCAAAGGGATATCGCTTCCAGCAATATCGGCCAAATACAGTGTTAAATGTGGTCAAGTCAGATGACTCGTCATCTAAGACCATTGACCAATAACCACTCCTTGCATCCACTTTGAAAAATTTCCGGGCCCCTTCACATTTTGCTCCTATGTCTTCGAAAAGTGGAACTGGATGATGGGGTCTCTTGATCCAGAGATTTAGATCTACTGGATCCAGACATATTCTTAGGGAACCATCACCCTTTTTGACCAATACAATAGAAATTACCCACTCTGTGGGCTTAGTGGTTTTTCTATTACCCCTAGTGCTTCAAGGCGTTCCAGTTCCTGTTTAAGTTTTGGCTGCAGTGCAAACGGCACACGTTTTGGTGGCTGGATAGTTGGTACTGCCCCTTCCTTAAGGTGTATGTGGCAGGTACCTGGGAGCCGTCCAATACCATCAAACACGTCTTAGAATTCTTCCAGCGATCTATCAACTTCGATACGCCTTTGTTGTGGAGCTGCTGGTATTTCTGGAGAGATACTCATAAGGATCTTTATGAGGTTTAGTTTCTCGCTTAAGTTTGTCTGCTTAGGATAGGTCCTTTATCTGTTTCTACAACATAGAAAACATGATTCTGAGGACGCTGCTTTTTATACTGTAGCATTAGATTAATGGTTCCAACAACCTTCAACTGTCCTCCATATTAGCTTGTCAGAATGTCCTTAGTCTTGGTCAGTCGCGGAGAGGCCCCCTTGAGATTGAGAAAATCTGCGGTTGGCAACACATTCACCTCTGCTCCTGTATCGATCTTGAACTTAATGTCAGTTTTGTACTGGGTAAGCCTTATTGCTACGAAGGGTTTCTCTGGAGCTTCTGCAGACAAACTGTCAATAGCTTCAATGCGGAATTCTTCTCCTTCCTCATCTTCTCCAGTCTCTACTTCATGTAAGTTCTTGCTCCTACATACTTTTGCAAAATGGTTAGGCTTATGGCATTTCGTGCATGTCTTTCCCTTTACTAGACACCTGTGCTCACGTGAGTATAAACCACCAAGCGAATAGCACAATGCTGTTTTACTCTTCACTCTCCTCACTGCTTCTATTTCTTGTTTCATGCATGGTGGCTTCCCTGCTAACTTCATTTGTGCCTGGGTCTCCTGAACTGTTTCGATAGCTCTACTGATCTGGATTGCTCGTGCTAATGTCAATGTTCCACCTTCACTCAAGAGCTTTTCTCTTATCCGGTCATTCTTTACTCCGAACACTAGTCTGTCGCGAATCATGTCATCTGCAGTATTACCGAACTCGCAGTCAAGTGCTAGTAGCTTTATTTCTGTGGTGTATCCCTCCATGGTTTCACCTTCATTTTGATTCCTTTTGTGGAATATATATCTTCCGAAAATCGGATTCGCACTTGGTTGAACGTGTTCATTGAACTTGTCCATATACACTCGGATTTTATTGTTTTCTTCAGCTGTCAGATTCCAAGTGTTAAAGATATCGCGACCTTTCTCGCCGACCCAAATGAGCAGGTACGAACATTTGACAGCTTCCAACTTTCCACTCAGTGGTCCAGAGAACATGAGTTCGCAATGCTGCTTGAACCTCTTCCATGCTGCCTTCAGGTTTGGTGAAGACCAGTCTATCGTTGGGTGTGGTGTGCTGTCCATGATCCCACTTCTGACACCATGCAATGTTTCCTCTCTTTTCTATTTCAATAGTTTATTGGAGACCCAAACACCTATAAGCAAAAGTAACAATAAGCATAAGCAAACAAAGCACTATAGCAAGCAAAGCTGGGTGCAAACATAATTAAAATAAGCAAAACATTTCACCTTCGTTGCCCGCAATTGCGTTTTATTCATCAAAACCTAAGACCAACAAATCTATTAGGTTTCTACTTGTTGTTGTTAAGGTTGTTGTTAAGTTTATTTTGCTATTGTGGCTGTATCCTGGGCTTGAAGTAGAATCCAGTAAATTCCTTTTTAATGGTGCTCATATTGTCATTTTAATCAAATCTATGGAAATTTATTATTTATTGGCTGTATAAGCAGCCTCCTCTGCTAATATAGAATAAAAAGATACGTGTTTCACTTCTTTAATTATTTCAACTCCGCATGTGGTAATCAGCTCATTTTGAATTCGTGGTAAAATGTTGGTAGTATTTGCACTCTGTATTAAATGATTATTCAGTTTTGTGTCACTTGAAGTTATTCTCACGTTGAGAAAATCCATAAATACATCCTATCTGAAATCCTTCAATTTAATATGTAAATTTTAAATACCATCGAATATAATTAAAGAAAAACTAAATTCAATTATTTCTCTATTTTCAGATATTGTCTTCTGACAAAAATTTCGTAACTGTATGTTAGCTGGAATATTTTCCAGGAATAGTTTGCTAGCAGTTGCCGCACTTTTGTGATACCGGGAGTTCATATAGCTTTTAAGATATAAATGCTTATATTTATATTTCTACACATATATATCACGCATATATTTAATGTATAAAGGTATGTCCATGTATGATTGAACTTTCTTTTCAGGTGCTTTGCAATATTTTTTTAATAAAAGCTTTCATTACAACCCATGTGTTATACGAGGATATCATATTCCTCGTTTCTTCTGGTGAAAGGGCTATATTACCTCCAACATAATCGCAAATATCGTTTTTGTCACATTGGTAATATCTGGTGTCACTACCGTGGCTTAGGATTACTATCTTAAGTTGTGACGGCTTTTGATGTTTAAACTACGATTTCAGATATTTAAACCACTGACAAAATTAAAAGACATGATTTCATCGATTTTACAGAGTCAGTATTATTTTTACTACTGCTATCATGGCCTTTTTCCTTTGAAGCTTGAATCATCTAAAAAATAAAAATGAAAATGTCACAACAGTACTCTTTAAGCACAATGAGAGGTGAGGTGCATTATTTCAATGAAACGTTTTAGCCAAGGCTGTATTAAATTAAAGTCAACTTTAACTACACAGTAGTATTTATGTTTAGGAAATGCGGGAAATAACTGCTTTTTATCAAAATTTTGTTGATCATTAAAATTGTTGTAAGAATAAATAAATAATAAAAGACAATTCTCAAAAAGTGTTTTCGTTAACCATTAGGAGGCAGCCATATATCAAGTGCTATCTTGATAATTCTTCTGAAATACTTATAATATAAATATAGCTTTACACCCGTGTTTTTTGTTCTCTTCTTGAGATTGATAGACTTACATAAGATTGTTTATTCTTTTGCTGAGGCTTTTAACCTAAAAAGGTAAAAGGCTCTTGCAATAAAATAAAAGGCTCTTGCTCTTGCAGTAAAAGGCTATTGCAATAATAAAAGAAAAATAAGATAGAAGAATTACAGGAAAGATGAAAACGTACAATTTGGCCCTTTGCATTGGGAACTAAATCTTAGATTAACATGACCAATTGTAAAAGTTTTTATGCTACCTAAAGGTATTAGCGGCTTTATCTGTTGGGTAGTTCTTTCATGTTGCCTAGTAAACAATTTATTCCATAAACTAAAGGAAAATTAGGAACTTACAAATGACCCACTTGCAAAGGCACCAAAATGTTGGTTGGGTGTTGTAAATTTTGAAAGTTGTTATGTTTCATCAAGTCATATAAGTTTGTATATTATTCAGGTAAGTTATTTTTCATGCATAGTAATATCATTTATACCTTAAATTTTTAACTGGAGTAAAGATTTCGTAAGGAATTGAAGGAAAAAATACGCCAACCACCATAAGCATGATTTTTAACATCACGTATTTAGAACACAATAAGTATGGTTATTCTTACCCTTTGGTAGCATATTCCTCCTATTTTTGCTTGATAAAGATTCTGAGTCATCTGGCTTAATGATGGAGATTGATCTTTCAAATAATTGGGCTGTGAATGGCCTAATCTTGAATAGGGAGAGGCTTCTTACAAGTAAGAAGCATGTTCACTAGCCGAACTGTCAGTGTTGAATTTGGGCTCACTACCATTTTCCTTATATTGCTTGTCCAGAGGAGCTGAAATTTTGCGTAACTTATCATTTATTCTGTGCTTTACGTGTAAACTAGCATTGTTTCTCCAAATTGAATATTATGGGATTTCAAGTGACCTTATTCTTAAGCTCAATGAGGCAAAACTCTATTGTCGGCAAGATCTTTTAATATCTAGAAGTCAAATGGTGGAACCCTCATTTTAATTATCACCAAAAAGCACAGTTGAATTAATATTAGATGAACCAAATATATATAGGAATATTCAAAGCTTTGTAAATATAGGATAGGCAACTGGTATATGTGGTTCTGTTATATTTCATTTACAGGAGTTTTCAGATGCATCAAGGTTTCAGTGCTCATCAGGCACCCGGAACTTGTTCCACTTCTGTATAAATAAATGCTTCAGTGTTTGAAGGGTATTATTCTGGTTTATTCCTTTGTGAAAGCTTCATTCAGTTAACTCAGCAACTTTTTAATACGGCTAGGAACCCATGAACAAAAATTTACCCTTTGGAATTGATAGAATGAAATATTCTTCCTTCATATTTTATGCTTTTTATTAGTCTATATATCTCCTGTGCTTTAGTTCAATACAAATTCCCAATTCTATAGTCATACCCATCCCACATTCAGGAGTTACTTAGTTTTTACTCTTACATTGTATTTTAGAATCCTTTAATTATTCTCGTGTAAATCGCCATACTTAATTTAGTAATTTAGGACTAATGTACTTGTCCTTCTGACAAAAAACTATAATGTCTACTGCATGAAAAACACTGTCAAACTTGTTAATCACTAGGGTTTTAGTATTTCTTGGTTCTTCCCATTAAACAAAATTGAAAGGTAGTACTAGGTGATATAAATATCAATATTGATATTGGTTTATATTAGACCAAATATTGATATTGAATATCGAAACTTGAATTTTGATATTGAAGAGAAAATTTTGATTTTTCTCAATTTTTTTAGTTTTTTCAGCAGATTGAGTTTAAATTTAGCGTAAATTGGAGATTCAAGGAAGGGGAGTATCTAGGGCGGATATAGAATAGCAGAGGTTCAAAAATAGAAAGAAAAGAGCCCCCTTTTTTCACGGCATGCGTTACGCAAACTAGAGAATTTCGAAAGACACCCTCAATTGTTTTAAAAAGAAAATGAAGATTTACATAAACTTGGCAACTTTACAATATCAATAATTTTAAAAACTCGATACCATTTATAACCAAGGAATAAAGAGCTCGTAGATTAGTCAAAAGATTTCAACAGCTGAATGGCCCGTTACACAAATCGTCATTTCAATTTAAAGCTTTGATTAGAAGAGAAAAAAGAATTCTAAGGGTGTGGAGACAACCAAAACCCTTATAAAATTAAACTGATTTGTTCTAAGTTTAACATTAGAATTTGCGAAGAATCTATAGAGTTAAAGAGTTTAATTTCAAACGAAGAAAAGCATTATGGAGAACCTAAGCAGAAATAAAATTAACTTGGCACTGACAAATTTCTTTGTAACAATATGAATAGTATTAGGTGGATCAATTCACACCAAGATTACTATCCCAGGATCAGTATTTATTTTCTTAGCTATTTTTAGTGGTCTTGTCACCAATAGGTTTTTTACACTGGGGGATAGCACAGGCTTAGAAACGAATAATAGGAGACAGAGAGGATAAATTGTAGCTGCGTATAGGTTGAGAACGTTCAATTCTTAACATATTCTCTATTTTAGACAGAGAAGCCCCTGACTTTTTTCCTAAGAGACAACGTCCTATTCAGTCAAAGTAAAGATTCTAACATTTAAATTTAATCACTGCACCATTTTTCTGTTTCCTCACAGGCTGTTTTCTGAAATGTCGCGTCTTCAAGCATACACCATTTTTTTTCTCGTAATTTTCTGGCAATAGTTTCTTATTCAATCAGAAGTTTTATCATGAAGAAATCTAGAGCCATTACATACTAAGAGTAGGTGATTATTTTCAAACGATTTCCTTTTTTTTCCAAATACCTTTCTTTCATTATATTTTGATCATTGTAGCATATTTCTTTTAGGTTTTATGATCGAGATGGTTAAGATTATGCTTCTCCTTCTTAGGTACCTTGGAGCTTTTAGAGTTTTTTGGCCCATAGTCCTTTTTGACCTACTTTAATTTATTTCATATGGTTATATATTTGTAATGTCATTACATTGCCTTTTACAGATAAGAATTTATTTTTTTTAAACGTTATTATTTCTTCTGATTATGCTTTGCTCATTGTATTTTTTTCTTCTTAGCATATACTTATTATTTGCTAACATTCATTTTTTTTTAAATGCTATTATTTCTTCTGATTATACTCTGCTCATTGTAATTTTTACATCTAAGCATATACTTATTATTTGCTAACTTATTGTTATATACACGTTGTCGAGATCTATTGAAAACGGCCTATGCAAAGGCTGCCTCGACCCTTTCGGGGTACCTGCAAGACTGGGGACCATGCAGTAAAATGTTCCCACATGAGGAGTGGTACCACTCGGGGAAATTATAACCTAGTGAACGACAAAGCATTTGCACGGGGTTCAGACTATTGGATATTTCTTCTGGGCTTGATCTGTTTTGATGAGCATTTTCAGGCTAAAAAACCTCTTTGTAGCTAATTTATCTAGTATGGGTTACCTTCCATTGTAGCATGATGTTTGTAGGTATAGGTATATAATGAGTTTGAGGTAGTAGGATGGGGACTGTAAGTGCAGGATTTGGACTATTGTTGATAAAAGAGCATCGCCAAGAGTTAAAACCATGTTCTGACCAAGCTGGTTCCAGGATTCCAAAAACCCTGCAATCATACTGGCGGTCCCAGGGATTTCCTGCTGTCAAGTTTTAAGCAGGCTTAAGTGCTTCGGCTTAGATTTGAGGAGATATGCTGGTCCCCATGCTGCACTGGTATCCAGGATAATTTTTTTTCCTGAGGCCAAAACAATTTCAATGATTTAAAGAAAATTATCTGCAATCAAACGATTACAGAAAATGATTAGTGGTAGGAGGGTGTCATAAATAAAGATTTAAAGGAAATGAGAACTTCCTGGAAGGGTGTAAGAAGGGAGGTTTTGAAGAGATTGGGTTTGCAGAGGATTATGTGTAACTGTGATGGCATCAGGTGGCTTGGTAATGTAGTGAGCTATTAGTAGTAGTATTAGTAAGACTAAGGCTACTGAGGTAGAACTTTTTTGGAAAAAGTGAGGAAATTATGGAACTAAATCAAACTCAGTACATACAAACAGGTTGTCAAAGGGGTAAATTAGAAATATCTAAGGGATTGCCTAGAGCCTAAAGTTAAAGCTTACAAAGCATTTAGAGAGGTATTTTGAGCTAAACCAACATAAGTTGTGTATGAAGGGGTTATCAAAGGAGTATATAACCCAAATTCCAGCTTTGCTTTTCGGAATAAAGTAATAATTTCCGGGCTGATAATGGTACCAACAGCTTTGCATCAACCTTTATTGTTACTCCTGTGCTTCTTACTGCCAATATATGCTAAATAAAACAGTTTAGATTGATATAGGTTATCAAAATGTCAAAGGTGGGATATCCTAAAATTAGAATAGGGTACAGATTAGAAATTTTCAAGGAAAGTTTATCCAGCTATAAACGTAAATAAAAACCACCATGTGCATGATGGTTGCCACTAGCCCGTTTCAGCAATATCTCAAAATTGTCTACATATATAAGGCTAAAATTTTCACAATTAACCGTATAGCTGCTGAATGTGATACTACTACTACACTATGTCTAAAGGTATTAAGTACAACTTTTTTTTAATAAAATGCCAAAGACACCATGGGTTAGAAAACTAATTCTTTTTCAGAGAAAGTAGAGGGGTTCTGAAACTAAATTAAAAAACGATATATTTGTTTCTGAACATTCAAAAGGCTACATAACATTTTCCTAGTAAGATACCTTAGTGTTCTGTTTGAACTTCTACATAGTTTTATTGGAAATGATGGATTGAATAAAAAAAAGTAATTATACCTATTTTCAGGAAGCTTTCCTAAGCTTTCAGGAAATGCTGAGGGAGGATTAATAAAATTTGGATGTTAAAATGATGTATCTGCAATATGTCTATAATGCTTAAAGGCATTGAATCGAAGGTTTCAGAAGATATTGGGCTTATGCTGAACAAAACTAGAACACAAATTATGCATTTAGGTTGTCAAAGGGGATATCAGCAATATCTCATGAATTTCTTGGGGCATTAATATTGACCTTCGGGGGGCTTTTAAAACCGCAAATGCTGCTACTATTAATACCACTACTGCTAATTCTACTACTACTACTTTTGCAACAACTAATACCTATCTCACTAGATTCTAACATGGATGGAATTCATTGAAATTACGTCAACTCTGTTGCCTGATCAATAAGCACAAACAAGAAATAAATTTTTTTCCGACAGTTACCCCATATACACATATTCCAGCATAAAACTTATGTAAAAAAATCTATAGAATTATATAAAATTGATGTTCAGGTCTTGGATGAGCCAACAATGTTACTATAGTATTAGTCCCACAATATTTATTAGTCTTCGTGGTCTATTGCAATTCCAAACTTACCGTTACAGGGAAGATTTTAGATAGTCGACACCATTTTTGTCCATTCTTACCTGTTCAAATCTAAAGTAACTGTAGTAAAATACTTAGATTAAAGCTAAAAAAGTTATTCTTGCTATTAATCCTACTTGTTACTCCGATTACAACTACTTATAAGTATCATTAGTACTAATTGATACTTACATTTACTTGTAGCAGGAATTCGGTGTTTCCACCTTGCCCGGCATCAAGGATCCTGGATACCTATCTGGCCACGAGTTTAGTCTGCTGCCTGCTGCTTTGCAAGAAGGAACCAATGGGTTGTCAATCTGTGACCGAGTTGTCTGAACTTCAAAATAGGTTGAAGATCTGTTTTCCACATTGTTAAATCGACAAATATTTAAGTTTGATTTGTGATCACTCAGGTTTATCCTGACGATGATGTGCAGATAGGTATGCTCATTTTTATGTAGTTGTTCACTGGCCAAGGTTCGTATTCATAAAGTAGAATTATTTGAACCAAAGAAAGATAGGTCTTCACACACTAATTTCACGTAGGCTCCAGAATAGTTTTCTGGGGGAAACAAAGTCTTTCCGAGCTTTTTACAATGACTCTTGAATATCAGCATCTAAAGATCCATCCGTACTAAGCTGGGAGCCTAAGTACGTGAATCTGACCTTTTCGAACTGAAATTGATTTACAGTTAGCAAAAGAGGATTATAATAAATTATTACCATCAGTTTTGTCTTCCCTGGATTTAATTTTAAGCCAGTGTGATCTGCTAAATTTAACCATGTTATCAATCAGAGTTTGAACTCTCTCTGGGTCAGAGAGGTTTTTGACATCATAGTGGATTCAAGGTCTCAAGACTCAGGATTCAAGTGGATTCTTAATCATCCAATAAATACAGCGGTTGAACTGAGTCGGAGACAGGATTTAGCCTTGTTTTAATTCAAGCTTTACCGGGAACTTTTCAGTCTCTTCTCCATAAACTAGAACACGGCTCATTGACCCAGTGTAGTATGTTTTAAGTAGTACCAGCTTTCAGGGACATTCTAATGATTTTCTAAGGTTTTCTAAAGTTTTTAGACAGTGATGGAATTGAAGCTGGAAATAAATTCCAAAAATATCTAAATCACGGGCTTTGAAACTGCTGGATAATGAGGTGGAGTTCAAAAATTTTGTCAGCGCAGCTTCTACCAGGGTTGAAACTGGTTTGGTTTCACGAGTTCATTTCTCTCTTGTCCTATTGAAGGGGTTAAGTGGAATAGCTAAGAAGAAATTACCGCAGTGTCACTTTGACTTATTCCCCAGATATTTTTGTGCTCAGTTGTATCAACTTTCTTGTAAAATGGAAAAAACTGATGTCTTCCAATCCTTTGGGAAAGTGTTGGTTCTCCACAATTCTTCAAGAAACTTTAAAATTACAAATGAATACGTATAAAATGACAAAATAAGGATTGCTGAATGATTCATCTGTTATATATTTATTTTGATATTCTGTCTTCCTTCATAAGAAATCTTTTGAACTTTCTCCTATGGAGATTCTCTCAAATATACTTTACTTAGAAGACACAAAACCATTCCAAACTTTCTTTAAAATTTAATAAGATGCATATATCATTATTTTGGGTGAAATTCAAGACAATTTTCAAATCATCTTATAGATCTTAGCAATTTAGGCCTACACCAAGCACAATGCCCTAATTATAATTAGGGTCAGAGCTCTAAGAACGTATTATTAAAGATAATAAATATTTATTGTCGAAAAATTAATCAAGTGTCAAAATATCGTCGGGAGGCTACACATCCTCCAATTAAATTGTAGAGGCAACAAATAGTAACAACGAGTCAATCAGGGAAAACTACTTTGTCCATTCCTTAAGAGTGTTCGACAGAAAATTACAAGGTCTTTGCTATCTTGGAAGATGCAAAAAAGCTCCTAAGAAAGGATACAATAATTAGCAGAAATTCATTATCTTCCCGTCGAAGTGCAAAAAGATCATCCAATTGATGCTGTTCCAGCAGTATTCAAATTAAAAAAGTACCTTGGAGTACATGACGTAAGCTATACAGTCAAAAACATAACAAAACACAGACATGTCTACCATTCGACGATCAGGTTAGAACTCACTATCAGTGATTATTATCTAGAAGGGGGCTGAAATTCAGAAATGATTTGTGTGTTATGCCTCTAGAAGTATCCAGGCTAAGAATAACTGGCCTATCCCTGATCTTTTGAACTTTTCTTTGCAGTGTTTTTATTCTTTTGATCCGATATTTGTAATTACCCGTAGATAGAGTTTGCCACATATTGGTCACCATAGATTCAAAGTACAAAACTCTAGACAAATCTTGAATGGCCAAGGAATCATTCGTTTCATGAGTTTGACAACCTTAGTAATCTGGCCACCTTAAAAAGTTTTTTGGCAAATAATGAACGATTGGATTATGACACGCTAGAACTCTTTATTCATCAAAATTTCCTCCCGATGAAATAAATAACCCCTTGGTCTTACCTAAGGACTGGATTTGGTGTTGTGAAGGCAATTTTGTTCCATTTTTTCCATTTTTGTTCCATTTTTTCCTTTTTTTCCATAAAAAAAAAACTAAATACAACATAATTTAAGTGACTTAGAATACAAAATCCAATAAAAAGCACAGGCAATTTTGTTCCATTTTTTCCATAAAAAAAAAACTAAATACAACATAATTTAAGTGACTTAGAATAAAAAATCCAATAAAAAGCACAGACAATGATGTGTGAGGTTTTTATAATGGTGGAAATATGTCGAGCCTAATCTTATTTTGTATTAAATTACAAGACACTATTTCTTATCATTTTTTATACAAAAAGGGAGTTTTCGTTTGAACATAAAAGGAAAACAAATCCAACTTCAGATGAACAAACAAAGTCACTATGAACAGATTTATGAAAGATAAAACTGGCATAAATTTAGATAACTAGTTAAGTCAAACCCTTCCAAAACACCTATTGCGCAAACAAAAGTTTTGCTGCTACTCCATTGAAAAGTTTGAGCTTTTTTCATCGTTTCTTTATCATATCCCTTGGTCTTTATCATCAAAATGAGTATTTCATAAGGTTATGTCAGAGCCTAGTAAGTGAAAAAAACAAACAAGCTAAAATAGAAACATGAAACCAAAGCGGTTAAATTTGTAGTTTTAGAAGTGATTATAAATTTTCACCATAATTAAAGCATAAGGATTTGTTAGGCTGACTTTTGTTAGACCTTTAGGCTAGAAGATTGGACCAAACGTCATTTTCAGTTTGAAAAAAAAAAATCATATAAAAAATTTCTTTGAGAGTGTGTCTTTCAAGAGAGTACTGCTTTTCTTAAAGAAATGTTTTACTCAAATGAAGTTCATATTGATTTTTTGTTATCATAAGTTCTTTCATAGGTATTATTTCAAAGGCTTTAATATATATTGTTTTTATTTTAGTTCAGATTTACTGGGCAAGCATTTTTTTGCTCCTATAATGGGATCAATTGAATCAGAATTTGTCAGTAACTCATAAGTAAAGAGAATTTTTCAAATCAAAGATTGGGAACTTGATTGAATTATATTTTGAAGCCATATTTCAATTCTAGCACACATTTTATGAACTGTCTTTTTAGTTACAATATTAAAAATATACCCAATTAAAGGCCTTCTTTTATTTCCCCATATTTATTTTTTAGGCTCCATTTAAACTTTTATGCTTCAAATACGGAATTATTTTTTCTTAATGGTCTCTGTTAGATATCCTAGGCCTGATTATAAGATAAAAGTTTTTTTGATGTTTATTTTACTAAATTAAATTACTCTCAATTTCGGGACTCTCTGTTCATCTTCCCCTTTCCAAGTATTTGATACCAAACCCTTTAAATGTAGTACTCGTTCCCTATTCCTTCTGATTGTATCTGTGGAAAAAATCACAAAAAGGAAATCAACAAGGACAGATCACGTAGAATATGTGGCAAATAAGAGTTAATCTTTGCACCGTGGTACCAGAGAACTTGCACTAGGGGCTTCAAGACTAAATTGGGCAGCCCATTAGATTAAGAGTATTTGTGGATGGATCGTTAGTGAGAGACCATAAGCTGTCTTGACCAGGATACAATAAGCTTATACCATCATTACTAGCACTAATAGAAGTGTGTCTCGTAAGCTATTACTGTGTAAAACACTTACCCTGGTGGCAGCGACTTTGTGTAATAACCAAATTACTAATAGTGAATCAAATATGTATTATTGAAGATTTTTGAATAACTTTTAGCCTATAAAAGATTAGCCTATATATATATATATATATATATATATATATATATATATATATATATATATATATATATATATATATATATATATATATATATATATATATATATATATATATATATATATATATATATATATATATATATATATATATATATAAAGAAAAAAGAAATCACCAATGCAACTGCACAAACACATGAAAAAATGAAAAGAAAGAAAAAAAGAAAGAAAGAAGGAGAAAAGGAAGACTGTTTTCCTACATTAGTAATTAGTATAGATCAATACTTGAATGAGTCCTTAACCCTACTCATCCATACAATCACATAGGTCAAACAGCATAGCCATACACAATCAACCATAAAGAATAATCCATGGACAGGCAGTCGTACCGTAAGTAAGTATAAGTGGTCATTTACCGAATATAAAAAACAGTAAACAAAGACAAATAATTCAGAGGCAACCACCCAGCACAAGGGCTCGTCAGGAGAGTTCACACTTACCGATATGGTTTCGGCACTTTAAATTCCCTACCCTTGCAAGTGGCGTGCCTACCATAAACTCCCTTTGGTATCCCCGTGCTAGTTTTGGTGTAACCAAGTAACACCAAAACAAGCTTATCAGACCTTTATTCTGGCCCAAGTATATTTATTTTACGAATTCAAAATCTATATTAATACTAAACAGTTATTAAATATTTTTCACTAAATCAAATTTTCTCTATTGATGTCAATGTGACCTTGATAAAAATTAAGGAAATGAATTCAAAATTGGACCATTTGAAAATACAATATATGCGAAATTCTCCGGAACTCCATTTTCAAAAATTAAGGACACGTCAAACTCAATAACAAAGAAAATCAAAATCAACCAAAGATTTCGCTAAGTATTTCAAGATATTTCTTTCGGTATTTATTTAAAATTTCGTTATAATTAAAATTAAATTTTTTAAATTACCAAGTTAATTTATTTGCAGAAGAACCTCTTAAAATCAATTTTTTGCTTAAAATTTTACATCTATTTTTAAAATCAATATAATTACTACAAATCCTTGCATATCTAAGTATCTGTGAGTAAAATGCCAGATATATGATATTTGAGTGTATATTACTTTCAGGGAACGGGAAATTAATCACTTCAAAATCGAAATCATCTGTTTTATTACACATTTAACACCTAATTTATTATTATCAGAAATATTAATATTGAAATCCAAGAAATGATTTTCTAGACCAATGCCATGACTAGGTTCTAGAGTAAGCTCTGATGGATATATATTTTTAGAAAAATCAATAAATTCCTTACAACTTAAAACCAAAATATCATCTAAATATCTGTTATTATTTGACAAAATATGTTTTAAATTATTTGGATTATTCTTATCCATCATATATTTATATTCGAGTTGACTTAAAAACAAGTCATCTTTAAATGGGCTGGCGTTCTCCCCCCCCCCCCCCCCCATGGGAATTCCAACGATTTGGTTGTACAAATTACCATTAAATATTATATAAGATATAAAACAAATTCTAATAAACACAAAATCATATCTAAGCTGTAATATCTCAAGCTAACTGTAGTCTGAAAGCAGTTTGTTCATATAGCTTTTTTTTTATAAGTATCTAATTTTAAGAACCTCTTACTAGATAAGAGGAAAGATTTATTGATAACCGTTTTACAATTTTCTAAAACTAAATTAAGTGATAAATTAGTATGAATTGTTTCTTAATCTAAAGACTAAATTCTTTTAGCTGAAACCATTGTTAAAGAGTCTATCACCTGCATTGAATTATTAACACTCCAGTATGGATTAAAACTCGAAAATTTTTTAATACCAGAACAATAGGTTTAAAAAAAGTAGAGATGGTACAGGTATAGAGTCCTGTACTATTTGATATATATTTTTTCAGGAACAGTAACGTTTATAAAAGAAGAATTTTGGCCTTGATGTCTTGGGCCATTAGAGTTTAACATTTAGCCAAGTATTTGACCCTTACTCCTCTCCCCAAAGGGGGCGAACGTGCCCTATCCTTTCTGCTTATATATTTGGCAAAACTAAAGCAAGTATATTGGTAAGGACAGAACACGTAGAATCAGTGGCAAGTAAGAGTGGATCTTTTCACCGTGGTGCCAGAAAACTTACACTGACAGCTTCAAGACTAACCTTGACAGCTCATAAAAATACGAGCATTGATTGAATAATCATCCATGAGAGACCATAAGTCGTTTGGACCATGATAAAATAACCTTACACCATCTTAGCCTAATTGTAGCGGCTTAGTACAACATCCGAAGTACCAATAAGGAATCAAATATGCATTACAGCTAATCCTAGGCTATAAAAAGATTAGCCTATAGAGAGAGCCTCTGAACACAATCGCATACAAGAAAATAATCTTTGGTTTGAGTGTGGTGAAGGAAAAAAAATATACTTATACAATTGGGAAAATTAACCGGGCTGTGCATAGTTATAAAGACTTTGTAAGTTAAATATTGAGACGAATGCTGAGCTTGCAAGATATACACAAACAAGTGGAACGTTAATAATTTTGTGTAAGGTTTGAAAAGGAGAGAGATCAGAGAAATAAAATTTAACTTATTAAAATATGAAGTTTCGAGATGAATTCAGTTCATTATGGAATCTTTCCGCACTAAAGAAAATATTACGGTGTAGGAACAGACAAAGAGAAAATGAGATTTGGTTTCCTTTTTGGGTGGATTCAGAGGACTTTTGAATATAGTCTTCACGAAACAAAGACTATAGCATTAATTGGCACGATAAATTAAATAGAATATCCCGCTTATTCTTTGGAAGATGATAAAGACATGTCCTGTTAGGTTGAATCTGCATTATGGAGCTTGGAATATTAGAAGATGGGTATAATTTGCTATAGGAGCTCCGAGCATCAAGAGTCGAATCTCGGTCTATGTCGCAAGATAGTTTTCTATGTTTGATTTTTTGTCTGGCTAATCCTTCAATTGAATCTTTGTGTGTTTCTTTAGATTACTTTCTCACCCGCTATAATCCCTGTAATTTAAATTCTTAGAGGTGCATTCCACCCGTTAAGGATCTGTTTATTGCGGATAAATTTGATATTCGTTTATTAAGTTTGGATAGTGTGGTTATTTGAGACATTGATCAAATGTTTGATTGTACGTCGGTGATTATAATTGTATTTACATATCCTCATTTTATGGTGATACAATTGCTGAGCTCAACATGATTGATGAATTAAGCAATATAAAAGTCAAATATATTACATGTCTATTTTAATATTTGGTTAATATTTTGACCATATGTTTCGAGAAAGATCGTGTCATTTGAGCATGACAATGTCAATTTCCGGTACCTCCAACTCAAGAAGTAATAATCTTAAATCTAATTTCAAAACGTTTTTACGGAAAATAGAATCCCATAGGGAGCCAGAAGAAAGACTTTACGGGCTGTAGAAAATGTAGAAAGAGAGAGAGAGAGACGTTCGAGAGAAATTGCCAAGAATTTTCAGAAACCATAAAGAGTCGTATAAAGGCCTGTTGGGGTATTTTAGAGAGTAATATTCCATCCATAACAGGTTTTAGGCCATCGTATCACCAGAAAATTTTTCGAAAGACCAACTGAAAGAAAATGAGATGCAACAAAACTAGAACTTTAAGGTGGAATAGCAAGCATTTTTGCTGACTAGGAGGGAAGGTGAAGCAACTTATAAAAAAAATTGGAATCTAAGCATTTTTGTCCGAAAAACCAAACGATTGATTTTTAGTTCAAAATGCTACTATTGCGGTAAGATGTTGTACTCCAGGAAATGTTATGAGACATTGCTTAAGTAAAGACAATTAAGTAATCAATAAAATAATTGTATGGGCTATGGCTGATAGTTGAGATAAATCTTATTAGTTTGTAGAATCGTGCAAACACACAAAAATCAATAGAAAATTTGCATAAATGGTAATCGACTCAAGTTTTGAACAACTTTTCTTTGAATTGAATTTATTGATAACTCGGAGATCTACCAAGGTAAAACGTTTGCAGCAGTATGTAATTATGGATGTAAAAACCCATATTCATCAGTTTGAGTCAGAATAGAAATTGCAAGGAATGATAGAAAGATCCTAAGAGCAATGTTAAAAGTAGGCCAAATTCCTTCTCTAGAAGTAGATACTCTAGTAGTGAAGAACTTTGAATATACAGAGGATGTATTATCACTAAAATTCATTTCTGTAACGGTTAAGCAGGAATCACCATTCCTTAAGAGAGTTGATGAGATAGAAATAGCAAGGTCTTGCCTTCTAAAGGGCAGCGTCTTCTTTGGTAGCTTTAAAAAACTTGCTATTTCATAAGATATCCAGTAGCTAGGGCAACTTATTTAGAAAATGAGACGAATAAAATAGAGTTTCTTGAACAACTTATAGCAAACAGCAAACATCAAAGCACTTTTACTAAATATAAGGTGTCAACGTGTCGGCAGCGAGGCCGAGTCGCTCAGTGTTTCAGAGAAGAGGAAAACCAAGTTTATCTTATGGGCTTTTACTCATTAAGTCTAAGAAACTTCATTCCAATGTGAAAAACTTAATTTGTCGATTCAAATCCAGTTTCAAAGAAAATTATTTATTTTTTTGTCATAATAAAGAGATCTACAAGCGAGAAAAAAGATTTGAAACGAAAACAAATATTTAAGATTTAAGATTTTAGTTCTCATGTAGTGACGATTATTTTGATAATACTCAAACCTAACTAAGGGAAATCAAGAGACAGAAAAAAAACAAGACTATAAAAGATAATACGTAAAAAGATAATCGACACTATAGCATAATTAGAAGTAGTAGATGATTCCTGTTGGATAAGAGAGAAATCGGAGGAAAGTAACAGAGAGATAAAATATGAAAAAATAGGCTTCAAAAATTCAGTCTAAAATAATAGAGAGTAATAGGAGGAGAGAATTAATAGATTTTGGTGATACAAAAGAGCTTAGAAGGAAGTAGGATGTCTTGGAGCTATTGGTAAAACCAGAAACAGCCTGAAAATAGAAAAGAATGAATTAGAACGGGTTTTTGAAAAGTTGAAAGGTAGTGAATATCTGGTTGGTTTGGAATAGCTTGGAAAAGAATTTCATATTGGTCTTATCAATTATAATGGGGTCTTTGCTTCATTTAAAGGGAAGGAGTCTTTTACGGAGGATCCAATGAAGAAGGAAGTCATGAGGGTGTAATAATTATGGCAACTCGCAGCTTTTTGGCCAGTTTTGATTTATTTCCGAAGCTGTATTATTTTCAAAATAGAGTTCTTAGGAGATACTCTCTCCTGTTCCAGTCAATAAGCACCCCTTCAGAACCCTTATTTGTTAGCCTCAATTCATTTTATTACCCTGCATTGGAATCAACTGTCGTTTCCTCCAAACCATACTCCTTGACTTAAATATCCAAGCTTTATCTTTATTTGACATCGAATATTCTTCTTCATACCATTATCACAAGGTATCCGTCTAAGGAAAAAAAATATCTATAGCTCGCTTAGGTTTTTACCCGATATCCCCGTATCCAATCATTTTTACCAATACTTATATTTTGCCGTGCATAATTGGAGGTATGCCACGGGCCAGTTTGTGTTTTAATTTGGACTTAGATTTATTCTCATCGTTGGAGGTTAACAGGCTAGGTTATTCCATTTTTACCAATACTTATATTTTGCCGTGCATAATTGAAGGTATGCCACGGGCCAGTTTGTGTTTTAATTTGGACTTAGATTTATTCTCATCGTTGGAGGTTAACAGGCTAGGTTATTCCCCCCCCCTCTCCATGACATTTGTAGAAAATATATAAGTATATATAAAATAATTAGAAATTAAGACTTTAATAGTTAATAAACATTTTATTAAACCCTTAGGAATATATCTACCAGAGCAGTAACTACAAAGAAGCGTTAAGCATCTTTAAGGAAGTTACAATATAATTTTATGAAACAAAATAACTTTTAGTAGTATATTGAAACTTCCTTACGTACAAGGAAATATATCTGTACTGAGAGTACATTCTACTAGAAATTGGAGCACCTGTCAGTTGGGTGGAAGAGTACTCTTAACAGTCACCTATCAGACACACGGGCCTGCACTCTCTTGGTACATAGATACTTAGAAATCAGAATAAAGAAATAGCCTTTTACGTCATATTTTGGGAATTGAAACACTAATATTGTTCATGTAAGTTGCATTACTATATAATTTCTTTGTATGTGACAATAATAAATCGTTGATTTTCTCTATACTGTTTGTGCCGGGGAATAGGTTCAGTTCCTTGTAGACTCAAGGATCTCCTGAAAAATCACAACCTCACTTGAAATATTTAGACTGGTTGGCGAAAGCCACATTTGGTGCAGCTGGGTTTTAAAATGAAAAGAATATCATAGAGATGTAAAGAACTTATGAAGTAAATAAAATAGTGCCCAGAGTACCCTTTGCTTTTTTGATAATCCTTTTTTAAGTGTTTTCCTATCTGAATTAGCATTTTCCAATCCACCGATTTTGTTTAAAACTTAAGTAAAGTTACATATAGATAAAAATCTCCTTAGAGATACACAATTAGTCACAATCATGCCAGAAATTAAAACGTCCCTACCAGAATATCAGGAAGACACTGATATTGTCCAGTCTATAAGCCATATGGGTAAATTTTTCCAAATTTTTAAGGCAGACATAAAAATCATAAAAATACATGTTTCTTCGATGATTAATAGACCAATCCTCAACATTTCTTGAACAGAATTGAAACAAAATTAGGAACAGCTGTGAATGCTCCGATAAATGGAATTGACAAACTACCAGCTGCCCTTCAGAGAAGATTTATCGAAACAATCTCTACGAAGAAACTAAAACATGGATTAATTTCCTTCGGACAAACTTAAAAAGTTTACATTTAATGAGAATATCGAACGAAGCTTGATATGACCCCGAATAGGGAAAACTCTGCGGCATAATTATATTGAACACATTCAAGTGAAGGTTGAGCCCGTAATTATATAGGTTTTCCATTTCAAAAAACATAGTAAACCAGAAATTAGCTGTAGAGGAAACGGAACTGATTTTTGAGATAGATTCCATCATATGATTTATATTTTATTTTATGTTTATCATATGATTATATCATAAGATTAGCTGTTGTGCGATAGATTCTATCATGTTACAACACCAAAAACTGTAAATACAGAACCTAAAAACAGAATCATTTATTTTGAAATGAGAACTTTGACAAAAATTGACAATTTAATTTGAAGTTTTAAACACCCAAGACAGAGACAACTAACTTTTTGCTCAAATAAGATAAACTAGATAAACTAGATCAAATTAGATAAACTACATGCGAATGAGCAGCCGCAAAGATTCTAAGGCTCTAATCACATAGGCCATTTCGCTGGAGATTGTCTAACAATATACCATCTTCATCAAATGGCTTCAGTACGTATTCTTTCAGCATAGAAAATATCAAAGAACCTAAAATAAAAGGTAACAGGGGGGGGGGGTTCTTTCCAAGGAAATTGATTACCACAATAAAATTTGAATTTGTCAACGCGGTACTTCATACTAACGCGGAAGAACAAACATTTCACCTCTTCACCTTTTCACGTCTACCCAAGTAGAGGTGAAAAAAGAAGAAATACAAGCCAACAATAGAGCTAACAATGCTTATTACGGACAATCTAACAGTCTAAATTTAAAAAATTGAATTCTCAGGGAAACCATTGCAACCTCCAAAACCTTTAGGACCAGACATTGCTGGCAAAATGTATAATAGGTCCTTAGCGCCCACCAAAGTAAAAAATACCAATTTTAAGTAAGTGTTTCTAAGCGAGAACACATTTCTCTCCTCTTATAGACTCAGAAGCATCGGTTAATGTCATAAATGCTTCCAAGATTAGAAAATTGGTTTGGTTCATTCAAATACAAATGGATAAGACATGCCTTAATTTGTTAAGTGCTATTGGACAAAAATTATATGTCACAGGGTCCATAAGCCTGACTTTCCGAAAAAAATTTCTACATGAATTACCATTGGCAAAAATTTAAATTATGAAGCAAATGTTGGCTCTAGTTTTCTTGAAGTAAATTAATTATTATTTGATATGGCTACTTCAAAATTTATTTACCACAGCCAATATAATTCAGATAAATTCAATGAAGAGACAAGACTCGGTAAAAATCCTGGATACGAAAAAATATAGAATGAGTCAAATTAAAGGAATTTCCAAATTGTGGATAAAAATAATATTGGAAGCACATACGAAAAGCTAAGGCAAATACAATTGAATCCTGTCAATAGCACGACCAAGAAATATTCCTGATTTTCAGTAGAAAAGGCAAAAATACCCCGAAAATTTAGGCAACAAATACAAATATCTCAAATGTATGAGCTGAGAAATCATAAGGAATATGGATTGCTTTGCCATCCAGACCAAATGAGTTTCAAATATTACAAGTGCTTAATTTTGAAAAGGATAAACCCTACTTCTGGGTGATATACACACGTGGTAGCGACATACTAACCTTAAAGAAGTGCAGGTATTGTTGAAATGCCATTAATATCAGAAGCAGAGATAGATAAACGGAGAAATATAAGAAAAATCCTATAGATAATATTCAAATCCTATATTATCCCTTATCTGGAACCCAAATTTTCCCAAAGTTTGACTCAAGCAATATAACGTGACATACTAACCTAAGTGCAGGTATTGTTGAAATCCCATTAATATCAAAAGCAGAGATAGATAAACGGAGAAATAGATAATATTCATATCCCACATTATTCCTTATCTGGAACCCAAATTTTCACAAAGTTTGACTTAAGCAATATAACGGAACAGACGTTATAAAAAAGATTTTTTGAGTTGCTTTGGGAGTAAAAAGACGTTTTTACAACACCAGAAAATAGTGTAGGACTAAAACCGTTCTATTAATACACAACCCAAACTTCAGGGCGCTTTTTTTCAAACATCAGTTGTATAAAAAATGTATGTTCTGCCCCACCTAACTCATCCATTCAATTTACATCATTTTCAGTCCATTTTACATCATTTTAATATCAATTATTGCACATTTTTACAATTTTCCATCCCTATATTCAACATAAAAATAGGTCCTTGGAAATGAAATTTGGTCTTAGCTTTATAAGAAAATTTTCATATTGTGAATACGGGCTATAGACCCTAACCCGTAAATTTTACCTCTTTTCAGATGAATTCAAAACATTTTAATTAAAATCTCTGACATTTTAATAATTTCCTATCGTGAGCTTTAAGATCAAAGTATTTCATGTGAAATAAGGGTTTAATTGTATTCAATTGTTCATATACTAGCGATAAAATTTCTGGCATTTTAATTATTTCCTATCACGAGCTTTAAAAAAAAATAGGTCTTGTGAAACAAAGGGTTTAATTATATTCTGTTGTTCATATACTAGCGACAAAATATAATAATTTAATATTTAGTGGATAGTTCAATGTCAAAATCTAAATAATTTATTTTATCAATAACCTTATTTTTTTCAATAGCCTTTAAAATTATGCCCTTATCTAATTTTTTAATTTCTTTTCAAGATCAGCTGCCTTAGAATCACATGCTTAGGTGCAAATAGATCAACCATTTCACCTTTAAAATGTATAGTAAAAACGAGCTTGTTTCCATATTTGTTTTTAACATATTTCATTCTTGTAATCGTGTATTCCATTTCAATGTCTAATTCTTCTTTCCTAATAGTTCAATTATATTTATTTTTCATTCTCATTTCACTTTAAAGTTCTATCCATTTATTGATAAATTATTTTATTTTACCAGTATTGTTTACTTTTTTTTTGTATTTTTTACTGCTAGTTCCATATCATCAACTCTAGTGAATATATAGTCAAGTGATTGATAAATTTTAATTAATCTATTAATATCCTTACTTGAATTATGATCTGTAAGAATTTGTTGCTTAACAACTTCATGCTTGAAATTGCTCAAAATAGTTTTCACATTTTGTAATTTTATAGCATCTTTCTCTGATTTTGGATCACCTCTATTAGTTATTTTTTCCATGGTAAATCAAGATTATCATCATCATCCAGTAATCTGCTTTCGTTGCTTGTATACTTCGATATTTAATTCCTAAGCTTACTGACTTGATCATTTAGTATAAGCAAATTTTACTAAGGGAATATCCTAGTTCTTTCTGTAGTTGTTAGAGTAAAAATCCGCGATTATCTTTTGCCTCATTAAAATGGTTGATAAATTTCAAGTCATGTGCATGGTTTTGGTGGATTCTATCAATTTCTTCTGGATTATAATACTTGAAAAATGCAAAATAGTTACAGTTTCATCGCATAGTTTATGATTTATCAATATAGCTCCAAGAAATATGAATTGTCTTTGCATTTCGTTTTCTATCTCTCACAAATAAATTTTCAATTTTTTTTATTAATTCTGTTACAAAATCTTCAAAGATAACTAAATCTTGAACATTGGAAATCTAGGCCATCTACATCAATGAAATTACTTTTATCATTACTCGCAAAAATAAGATCTATGTCAGTTTTTTCTTCCAAGACATCCATGTTAATCACTAAATATTTATATTTATCTTCTTCAAGATCTTTAGCATACAGACAATTTTTTCGAAAGTATAGGTAATTAACATTAAGCTCATGAGTAAATTGATTTTACCATATCCAGGGTTACAGCAAATCAAGAGTCGAAACAGCCACTGATGTGCTAGCAAATGACATTTTAAAATGATCTTTAGTTTTTCCACATTCATATACTTTAATATTTGCTTTTCCATCCATTCACTTGGTAAAAACTTTGCTAAGTAAACTTCAACTATGAAGCTTATAACATTGAAGCTCAAAGCTTTGAAGCTTATACCTTTGAAGCTTATAGCCTTAAAGCTTGTATGTCAGCTTTAATTTCTTCATAAGAATCCTCAGTATGAATTTCATAAATACAGCAATCCGTATCCATAGAACATAAATCAATGTTTTCATTATATTTTGGTTTCAAGTGAACATAATGAAATTCATGCATCATTAACTTAGATAACTCTTATACAACAAATTCAATATAAATACGTTTATCAAGATCTATTTTTCACTTGGATATTCTGGCCACCGAGAATTTGCTACTAAAGATTAATTCCGGTCTAAAATTATGATTTTTAAATATTTTTTTGTCTTTGTTCATCACTAGTGATTATTTCAATTCTAGCTATTGTTCTAACATTTTTCATGGTTTTCCCAAAACAAGCCTTATTTACCAGTTTAAAAAAAATCTTTCTCGAAATCATTCGTTCCCTTTTGTCGTGAACTCTTTTAAGTAGGCTGAATCAGTAAATACTAGTATTCTATGTACTTTTTTTAAATACTAAACCATGTTTTAAATAGAATTCTAAATTCTTATAATGCATACCGTAAATTGTTTCATTATCTAAGGTTGCAATTAATTTATATTGAAAATATTCAGGATCTAGTGGTAAACCTTTGTTTAAATTTTGTAACACTATTGGATATTCTAAATCAACTTCATAAATGGCTCCGACACTATTCTTATTCATTTCAGACTGAACGTAATCTTTTGATTATTGGTAATAGTCTGGGGTGTTGTTTTCTTTTAGATGGACGGGTATATTCATAAAGGTAAAGTCTTTTTCAGGTAAATTTTATGACATTGCCCAAACACATACATTATTAGCATCTAAATGCATTAAATAATTTGAAGATTTTGTTTGATTAGAGTTTTTGATATACTTGTTATTTAGTCTAGCATATCTTTTCACACAATGAGATCTACCACCTCTTGTTCCTTTTTTCAATAAGGGTATACATATCTTCATCGGGAAATAATGAAATTTTAGCTTTAAAATTTTTGAAAAAAGCTTCCCATGTTAGTCCTGATGCTGAAAAGAAGTGGAGTGGATCTAGTTTTTAATTGTTTAAACTGACCTTCTTAAAACTTTTCAACGACATCCAATAAAATTAAATTATCACTTTTTAAGTATAATTTAGTTTAATCTAATAGGGTTTTACATTTAAATAATTTCCAAATAGATTTCATTCTTATATATATTCTTCCTCAGAAATATTTTGCCCTGTTAATCTAAAATACAACTTGTATATTGAAGGTGATTTTGAATCATTTATTTTTTCATAGCTATCAATATATTCATAGGGATATATCCTTTTCTTTATTATTTCTTTGAATTATTCAGCATTTTGAAATAAATCAGAAGTGTATTTAAAATTGTTTCTTAAACAACTACAGTTTTAACATTCTCATTTAGCAAAATTTTCAAAAAGCCGATCTAACAATGAAGCCACAAAACGGAGTGAATCTATGATACGCATTTCATATTGGGTTTCATTAACAGTTATTGTTTTATAATATGATATAAAACTGTCCGCAGAATCAAAAATACCATTATCAGGTACTAACTCTCTAAGAAATAAATGAGAGTCATGTTTTGAGTGTTTATGCATGACAATAGGAATATGTTTTGGAATTCCAAAGTTTTATTACATTCTGGTTCAAGGTTCAAGTTTCTTTTAATATAACCAATATATACAAAATATTAGGTAACTCAGGGCTGAGAGTATAGCTTGAATGCAATTGAGCTACCTTGAAGCAAGATAAAATATGCACAAAAATTAAAAATAAATAGTTCTCTTAACCAATCTTGGCAGAAATAAATAAAAAACAAATCCCATGCCGTACGATACCATTTCCATCCTCCGCACGCCATTTTGAGAGACAATTAAATTTACAACTTAAAACCAAGTGAGTCATAAGACATCTGGAGGCCTCTTGGGCAAACCCCGGAGACCAACCAAATACTTAAAAAAAAATAAACATCCTTAAAAAAAAAATTCATACTATTTAGATTTATAATTTTTAATCAGCACTCTTTTCAAATTCCGTCTTATAGCATCTATGCTTACATTAAAATCAATCTCATTTTTCAATCTTTCCCAATTTAGAGGAATCAAATACCTCAGGCAAAACCGCGACCTCTCTGTAACTACCTTAGGAGTCCGCAGATTATATTTACCACGGGTTTCAACTTGTGAAGATGAAGGAGAAGAAATAAGACCCATCGATGCAAAATATCTGGGGAACTTTTCATGTTCAAACTTAATCTTAAACATAACACTTAAAAATTGGATACTTTGCCGAACAGGAAAAATATCATGAAGTGAAAAAGGGTCTCTGTTGTGGATTTTAAGGGGAAGTTTGATGGCAATGGCAGAAAAGGCTTATGGATACCAACTGCTTTATTTTGGATAATCTGTAAAGGGGTAACATTACTTTTAAAAGTGTTCAAAAATATAATAGATGCATAATCAAAATGGGATTGCACAAGGGAAAAGTAAAGAGATTTAAGAGCGCAATAAGGAAGAAAGTTTTTCAGTCTGCAGATTATACCGACTCCACGGGCATACTTTGCTCTAACCTGATTAATTTGCTCTTTCCATGACAAATTCTCATCAAACACAACTTCCAAATATCTTATAGATACAACCCTTTCAATAACAGACTCAGGTTCATTCGAAGAAAGGGAAACTGATTCTATATCTGAAAACTTGTGACCCGTTCTGCTGTAAACAATAAACTTCGTCTTCTTTTGTCCAGAAGTAGTTAATTATCAGAGAGCCGAGTAGACAATCTATCACATGTGGATGTTAAATTTACCACTAACTCTTCACGAGATTTACCAGAAACAGTTGCTGCAGTGTCGTCAGCAAACTGAGTGTCTATAGAAGAAACTACAGTAGCTGAGCACAAATCATTAATGTAAACTAGGAAAAGCAGAGGACCTAATACGGATCCCTGGGGAACACCAACATTATCTGACTGCTGTAAAGAATCAGATCTAACATCATTATATATACAAGTATCTGCTGCCTCCATTGAAGATACGATTCAAGTAACCAAAGACAATTAACACGAATACCAGCATTCAAAAGCTTATACAAAAGAATTTGATGAGAAATGGAATCAAAAGCTTTATGTATGTCTAAAAATATAGTTGCGGGTGTTTCGCAACAGTCAAGACAATCACTAATATGTTGGACAATAATAGCCATAGCATGATCAGTGCAGTGCTTATTTCTAAACCCAAACTGAAGTTTAGAAATGCAGTCAAGTTTCTCAAAAAAAGAATAAATTCTGTTATACAGTGCTCGCTCTACAACCTTTGAAAAAGCAGAGAGTATCGATATAGGACGAAAATTAGCAGGAAGCCTCGGGGTACATACCTTTATGTAGGGCCACAATTCTTGCTGATTTAAATGTTGAAGGATAGACACCAATTACAAATATAAGATTAATAATGTGGCACAACACTGGTGATATAACTGGGAATATTTCTTTGACCAAATTAGTTGAAGATCCGTCAAGGGCTTCAGATGAACCATTCTTCATTTTAGATATGATGTATTTTAGTTCAATTTCAGTGACCCGGAAATGGAACATGCTTTTATCAGAGGGAGGGGGCATGTGATCTTTAAATAAATCATTATTATTATTATTTGGAGGAACATGAGGTGCATTAGCTGTTTTTTCACCGATGCTTACAAAATGAGAATTGAGCAAGTTCACTATTTCCTGCTCATCGGAAGAAAAAGTACCATCACCACGTAACATTTCATTCAGAAATGAAGATTTCTGAGACCTTCCCAACAGAGAGTTAATAAGTCTCCAAGTGTGTTTTTGATCCCCACGAGCTTCTACAAATGATTTTTCAAAAAAATATCTAGCTTTTGCTTTCCGAATTAACTGTATCAGGACACTTTTATACTTTTTAACCTCTTCTTTATTTTTAGTAGACGGGAATGACATAGGTATTTTAAATAGCTTAGATTTTATTGAAATAGAGTGTAGAAGCCCGCGTGAGATCCATTTTTTTTTTGAAGAGTGTATACTTTTTTTTTTAATGCGCCTCAATGGACATGTTTCATCCAAGCACTCACGGAAATATTTTAAAAACAGAGCCGTAGAAATCTCAGGGCATTCACATTCTAGAATTGCAGCCCATTCATTTAAATACAAAAAGATTCCTCAATTCATCCATTCCTTCTTTATCAATTTTTCGAGTTTGTTTAAATTCCGAAAATTTTGGTCTGTGATTAATTCCAACTTCAGCAACTACCAAACTATGGTCAGAAACATCTTTAAATATAATATGCGAAAGAGTAATGGGGATAGTGGAAAAAATATTATTAATGAGATTAGCCGTATCTTCCGTAACCTGGTTCGCAGACCTGCATGATGGTAAAAGTGATTTTGACAGGTTCATGTACAGAAACTCAAGTGAATTTTCATGCAAATGATTAGAAATTCCCGGTATATTTGTCTGAGCTAACTATAAATTAATATTAAAATCACCCATTACCAGAACTTGCTCAGAATTCAAATTAGTCACATCTTCAATGAAGCATTCATAAATTCGCAAAAACTCTTGTAATGAAGCCGATGGTGATCGACAAAAAGGCAGACAAGAACTTTCCTATTATCAATCACACACTCAATGCAAAGGCTCTCAAAAGTCATCTCTTGGTCATGCTTTGATAGTTGCTTCTTCACAACAAATGGAATATCATCCCGAGCAAAAATTCCAAATCCGCCACCCTGTCTACTTTCCCTATTATTAGATACCAATTTAAATCTATCACAATTCATGAACTCTGCATTTTCATTACTTAAAAACGTTTCACATAGGCCTAAGATACTTACCCTGTGATTACAAAGTAACTGCGAAACAAACTCGTGGCTACTAGCCAAACCTCTGCAGTTAAAAAGTGCTGATCTTAAGTTCCCATCAATTACAGGTGTTCCTAAATCCCGTTAAAATAAAAAATCAGTAGCAGGAAGGCTAGCTAAAAGATCATCTGCATTAGTAAATCCACGTATATTTTAGTTTAGTAAGTATGTCTGAATGATAAACCGTAAGAAAATTTTTCAATTTAGATTACATTGATTTTCTTCCATTGACTGATAGAGTGTATCTGTGGATGCTCAAATGAGCTAAGTTAAACCTTACCTTATTAAGATTTGACAATAAAGTTGACATTTGCTTGAAACAGCAAGCTCATTTTTTTGGCGCAACTATTATTAGATTCTTACTAATTTCTGCCAATAGGGGACATTCATTTAGTTTTATAGGTGCCGTTGTTTACTATTTATAAACATCTGCGTTACATCATTTTCTGCGATTACTATATCAGAGAAATTAGTATGAAATGCAATTTTGAACTTTTTAAATCGTGCTCGAAAAGCTGGAACTAAGAGTGATGAGATAAGCGGTAAAGCATGCGAGTTTTTTACGAGGGACGATATAATCTTCAACTCGGTCTTCTGCTGACTACACCAATATAGTGTCAATCAAAAAAGTCCCGAAGACAATATTAACGAAATGTTAAAGGTACTTCGTTTTTTTGAGCAACGTAACGTTGAGCTGCCAGTCCTTGTAGTAGTTGAACCTGACAAAGTCCCTATATGTCCTCGTAAGATAGTAATCGCCAGAAAAGTAACAGAAGTTTGTAATAAGCTAGACAATTTCATGAATAAGGACCCTCCCACCCCCTCGATTGTTCCTACAGTTATTGAAACAAAGCCCTAATATGCAGTGGTACTCAAGAATCTGCTCTTTTACCTCAAGAAGTCAGATTTGAGGAAAAACTTTTTGCAAAAAGTTGTAGCAGAGGGTGCTCTAAAATTGTCAAAGTTCAGCCCAGAAAAGATAATTGGCGAGTTGCTACTTCTAGCAAGGCTGATGCAGAAACTATTATTGGGGTCTTTCAGAACGGTGATAAATCTCTTTCTGCAACAATCAGGAGCCCTTCTTACATCGGTATTGCTCCATTTGTCCCCAGCAATTTAAATGATGACGAACTTTGTGCACTGATTTCGAAATGTGTCAGTTCAAAACAGGTTGGCAACACTTGCTCGCTTCAATTGAAATTTGAATCCAAAGTTGACCTTATGAATGCGAAAAAAAAATCTCCCAGTCATTAATTATGAGAGGATCAAAGTCCCTCAGTATCTCTCCTCCCGTTAAGATGTTTCAAGTGTAAAGCCTAAGGGCCTATTTCCAGCAGCTGCAAAAATGAAGTTATTTGCGCAGTCTGCGGTTACCAAGGTCATTCAAGCTCCAAAACATCTCTGGGTAAAAGTCGCAGGAAGTGTTCATTGTGCATATTACAGAATCATACCTGTTACAGCTTCAAATATTCAGTCAACCAAGAACTTTTAAGTAAAGATAAGTCTGCATAATGACACGAGCCTTAAGTCTCTTATCATGGAATATCAATGGCAAAGTGGTTGACAAAGGCCTAGCCTTCTCTTAACTTAAAAAAAAATGAAATAATTTTCCTGCAAGAACATTTTTTATCTGATGAAAGGAAAAATCTTCTCAGCATTTCACAGAATTCTTATCTCTTATTTCACTGAGTGAAAATAAACAACTACCGTGGCCAACCTTCAGGCGGATTAGCTATCATTTAAAATTTCCCGTCAATCTCCTTGAGTCAAATGACCATTTCATTGCTGCTGAACTTTCGGACCAAATCTGTATAAATGTTTAACTGCCACCTAATTACTGCTCTTCACAATCAGAGAATAAATTCGTAAATGCATGCAAAAGGCTAGCGATTTTTGTGAAAAGAGTTTCAAAGCACCCTAATGCTCGAGTTTTGATCGCACGAGACTTTAATTGTGACTTAACAGACAGCTCATCGCCAAGACCCAAACTTCTTCTGAATTATTTTATTTTATTGCATCTTTCCCTTGTGAAACTGTCGAGGTAAATAGTGATGGCTTTTATTCGGAACACGTTTGAATAAAGTTGAAAATAAATGCTTCATTTAATGCCCCTAAATAGTCAGATAAGAATTGGTTTTATATAAAAGACAAAAAAATGTTAATCGTGAGAGGTTTCGTCTTGAATGTGACAGAATATTAAATAAAAAAAAACGCTCTTTCATTTGTTGCACAGGCGCTCGGGCCTTTGTGAAAAAAATTGCCATTGGACTTACCACCTATCTAGCAGAAATAAACCATGCATTAAAGTCTGCTGAAGCTTCAGCTTTCCCGTGCAAGCATATTAGGAAAGACTCTCAAGTGTAGGGCTGGTCATTAAGTCCTTCCCTTATTTCCACTTGCGAGTCTTCTAAAATTTGGCTGAATATTTGGAATGAATGCGACAGGCCGAAGTCTGGGACTATTAATGGTTTGTGGCTACGTTCAAAACGTTTTTGCGCTAAAATGATAAGAAACATAAGGCTCATCTTATTCAGAAAAAAGGCTCACAAAATTGCAGAGAACCCTTCGAAGCTCTGGAAAACATTTGAACGCCCTTGTAAACATATCTGTGCAAATAATATTCCTGAGCCTGAGTGTATAAATTATTAAAAGCATGAGTCTTCTTGTCTCGGTCCTGGTCTTGAATCAAAATTTAAAAAAATTGAGCGTTCGTCTGAAAAAATACGAACCTTTGACATTTATGATTAAGCCAAGTGGTTTATTGTTTTGTTTTAAAAAACCTAAAGAAAAGAAATTCCACGAGAGTTGATGGAATTACTGCCAGACATTTTGATTATGCAAGTACTTTTCTTTTTAATCATTTATCTCTACTTTTTTAAATGTCTATTGAAAACGGAGTGGTTCCTTATCAATTTACAGTTGGTCAAGTAACCCCTATTCCGAAAAAAAACAAAAAGGATTTTACTGCGCATAATTTGTTCTGACCTATAACAGTTTCTTTTACTATTTTTAAATTATTTGAGTCAGTTATTTAGGATGAAATAGTTTCTAAATTTTATGTCCCACCCCACCAGTTTGGTTACCAAAAAGGCATTAGCAGGAAGCATTCCCTTTTGCTTTAATGAATGTTCTTGATGATGCAGAAAGGAGTAGATCCCATATTATCCTTTGTGCTTTAGTTGTTGCTTGAGCTTTCAACTCTTGCATTTTACCCTCCTTGGACTAGGAATAATTATTTAATGAATAAATTCCATCTAGTTTCACCTATATGTGTTAGTGATAAAAGGCTACATGATTTTCGTTCTTCTATGTTGATAGTATATCATCCATGGTCAGCATTATTTATTTAACTTTTTGTTGGTGTTGATTTGTTTTTATTTATAGATTTTTTTGCTTTTTCTTTACTCCATCTTATGGGTGTTTCGCCCTCTTTTTGTAGATGGGTTATAAATAAATTCAATTGAATTTAGTTACAAGTCATATGGTCGTGATCAAAAGGAAAATTATTATCTACTATTTCCTTTTCACAAATATGACAGCTTTTAATAGGTGTATTATCCCTTTTTTCTCTTACTTGTTCTTGTTTTTAACCATGATCTCTCGGTCTATATTCATACTCATTGGCTATATCTGTACAAACCTGTATTATTATAGTTACAAAATGCTTCATCAAAGTATTTGTAATATTTATTTTTTTGTATCGAAGGAACAACATACTTGAAATCCATAGGTATGCGTGTCCTCCTCCTAATACCTCCCACTTTACGCTAAGGTGATTTTGTTAATTTCAACTATTTATTCTACGGCCCTTGTGATTCAGGGGTCATTCTTAAGAAATTGGGACACAATTTAAGCTTTAGTGTAAAGAGCAGGGTATTGACTTGGGGGGGGGGGAACCCCCTCATTTACGTGATACAAATCTGTGATTATGGAAGTTCCTTACGTAAATTTATTTTTAGGCTACGTCTATTTTTACTAATAAAAACATTCGTAAAAAATTAAAAGTTTTAGTTGCCTTTTAAATACCCAAAAAATGGAGGGTAACTAGGCCTACTCCCTCGCTCGTTTTTTCTCAAAGTCGTACTATCACAACAATGAGAAAGCCATTTAGCAATAAAAATAGATTAATATGCAAATTTTGTTTTAATTATTCATGTGCGGAGAGCCAAAATCAAAACATGTATTAATTCAAAAACGTTCAGAAATTAAATAATTTTTTTTTTTTTAACTGAAAGTAAGGAGCGATATTAAAACTTGAAACGAATGGAAATTACTCCGTATATGAAAGGGTCTGTTCCCTCCTCAGCGCCTCGCTCTTTACGCAAAATTTTTTTACTGTTTTAAAAAGTAGAGTTGAGAGAAAGAGTCATACTGTAGCGTAAAGTGCGGAGCACTGAAGAGGAAACTTGTTTTGCCCTTCCGTTAAATGTCTTCCACAAAAGGTGCAAGATAAGTTTTCGATGCATGTTTAGTAATTTGAGCTCTCAAAAATCTACTAACATCTTTCATTAAAACTTAATGGTAATCAAAATAGAGTGAATAAATCACTCATGAAACTATTTTTCCATTGATCTTTGTTTTAAGAATATGAGCTCTAACCACTTTATTTTCACTGATTTCAAATAAGCAAATAAAATTTTATATTTGTTTTCAAATTTACAATTATCTTGAATATCCATTGGAAAATTTATTATCACTTTTAAGTCGAATTCATTTTGATAGTCTATCGAAATGTCTGTCATTTGCATCTTGAAGATAGGTGAGTATTTAACAAAGAAAGCATTTACTATCATTATTCTTCATATTAATGCAAGCTTTTTTATTTTTAACAAATTCAGGCAATTCTTTATAAGTACCTCCCACATAATCTAGTAATCTTGTCATTCAATAATCAATTCCATCGACTCTTTCAAAATGTAAGCCTGATCTAGATGTTATTCTTATGACTGATGTGTGTATATTTCTATGATTACTATTTAGATAGATTTGTTCAATGTCAATATTTCTATTAAAAATCCTGAAGCAGCTATGATAATGAACAGGCTCGTGTTCCTCACATTTAATCTAATAATGAAATATTACTCGTGTTCTAAACTGAAATCTGCAAATTATTCATTTTAATATTTAAACCTCCAACAACACAGTCAAAAAGTGGTCCAAAATCGGTTCCATTTGAATTCATTGAAACATTAACTGTAAGGATATTTTCTCTAATCCATTGGACATTTGGAACATTATCATGTTTTTCTTCCTTGAATATATACTCTGGGAACATCTGGAACATCTCTTGTTTTTTTTTCTTATTTATAAATAAATTTTAAATGTCAAAGTTACCAGTTATATCTAGAATGAATTTCCAATTTTTATCAACATTCTTTTTATTGACATCTATTTGATTATTAAAATAACCTTTTACTTTATTCTTAACATCATTATAATTTCCAGCACTTGAAAGTTATTTTGATTAATTTTTTTTTTATTTCAGTAATATCTTTTTTTGTACCATATTAAATTGAAGTTTTAAACCTGAAACAATTTTATTCTCTTCTTTGATTTCATTTTCTAATTTTGCTCTTAATTCAGGTTAAATGTAATGCTGCTTTTTCTCTTTTTACATTTCGTGACCATTGAATATCATGATTGCACATTGATATTTTATTTTTAAGATAATCACCGATGGTTTTGAATGCTATAAAATTTTTGCCTATAATCTTTAAATTATTGTGTTTGGCAAATGACACCGGTTCATTAATTGTGTAATGCGGTATTTGATTTATGTCTTGATGAATTTGGATTTTTGTTGTAAATAACTTTTAATCACTTCTTCAATGCCTGTCACTTATTAAGAACTGATTATATTAAACAAAATTCCGAATCTAAAAATACTCAAGCCTGTGGAATTTGAATGCTTGCTATTTACTACTCTTGAGACTTTGTTGAGGACACAGAAGTATGTTAGTGTTTATTAATAAGTTAAATAATTTAAATTTATTTAATAGATTAAAAGACGGTGGGAGCTGTGAAGATGTTAAAAGTAGAATAGCTAAGGCTCAGGGTGCTTTTTTACAGTTAAAAAAGTTTGGAAGAACAGAAAGGCAAGTTTGCAAACCAAAATTAGAATATTAGAAGCTACAGTGATGACAGTGGTCAAATATTGCTCTGAAGCATGGGTGCTCCGAAAAGCAGATGAAAAATTACTAGATTTTTTGCAGAGAAATTGCCTACGGATTGTTCTGGGTACCCGGCTGACTAACCGTATTTAAAAAAGTATGTTGTACGAAAAATGTGGTTCAATCCCGCTTTCTAGGGCTATAATGAAAGAAAGGTTAAGATGGCTAGGCCACGTTCCGTGGATGAAGGATGACAGATTGCCGAAGATTTTTCTTTTTGGCCAACCATCTGGGGCTAAACGAAAAGCAGTTTGACCTCGTTTGGTTTGGGAGGATATTATAAATAAAGATTTAAAGGAAATGGGAACTCACTGGGAGGGTGTAAAGAGGGAGCCTTTGAATAGATTAGGTTGGAGGAGAATCGTGCGTAGCTGTGTTGG
Source organism: Artemia franciscana (assembly GCF_032884065.1). NCBI lineage: Eukaryota > Metazoa > Arthropoda > Branchiopoda > Anostraca > Artemiidae > Artemia > Artemia franciscana. The sequence goes on from NC_088868.1 coordinate 8,987,746, forward strand.
CCTCAGGCGAACTCTGTGCTGCATTGAACTATAATTCTTAATAGTAGTAGTAGAGTCTTTAACTAGGAGATTATCGAAAAATTTCTTAAAAGGGAAAATGGGAAAAAGGGAATGAAGTAAAAAAGGAAATGAGAACAAGATCTATACTAATTTATTTCCTGACGTCGAAACTCAAAAACCATCCATAAAGAAATTCAATGCCGGTGATTTGGTTAGAATTAATAAAAGTAAAGGTGTTTTAGACAAAGATACCTACCAAATTATACAACTAAAGTTTTTCAAATAGCTGCAGTGAAACATAAAACCCCTATACCGTATGAATTGTCAGATAAAACTGGTGGACTCATTATTGGTGGTTTTTACGAAAGAAAACACTTGAAAATTATTCAATAAAACAAAGCATGAATCGAATATTTATCGAAGTGGATCTACAGCTGATATAGATATTATGCTTTTATTAGATCAAGTACCTGCCAATCCATATAACATTTTTTGCGATATATTTTCAGAAAGAAAAGCAACCATTGAAGTCATTGATAACAAATAAAATGTTAATATATAATTTATTTTCGATTTTGAAACTGGTTTAATAAAATAATTTATCTATAAATGGAGAAACTTTAAGCGAAATGACAATGGAAAATTAATATAATCAAACTATTAGAAAAGAAAATTTAGACATTGGAATTGAATATGCACTTACAGGAATGATATATATTAAAATTAAATATAGAAATAAATTTTTCTATTACTGTTCATTTTAAAGATAAAATTTTCGATCTTTTCGCTCCTAGGTGTTTTGATTCTAAGACAGCTGATATTGAAAAGAAATCAAAAAATTAGATAAAGGCATGATTTTAAAGGTTATTGAAAGAAAAAATAAAGATAATATAAATTATTTAGATAATAATATCGAACTACACACTAAATATTAAATCATTGCATTTTATCAGTAGTATATAAAAAATGGAAAATAATTAAACCCTAATTTCACAAGACTTGTTTTAGTCATAAAGGTCAAGATTCGAAATTATTAAAATGTAGAAATTTTAATTTAAATGGTTTGATTTCAATTGAACAGGTGGTAAATTGATTAGGTGGGGTCTATAACCCGTATTAAAATTGTGAAAAGAATAAAAATAAGACCGATTTGATTTCCAAGAACCTGTTTTCATTTTGAATGTAGGGATAAAAAGTTGTAAAAATGTGTAATGATTGGTATTAAAATGATGTAAAATGGACTGAAAATGATTTAAATTGAATAGATCAGTTAAGTGGAGCAGAACATGCATTTACTATACTACTAACAGCCTTATCGAATGCCATATAAAAGACAAAAGTTAGTTAAACAATAAAATTCAAGTACTTTGGAGTAATAATATCATTAAACGAAGCATTACCCCCAGTTCTGCCCCTGTAGTCTTGGTTCAATAGAAAAACAACGATGGAACACTAGTCACATATTATAGAGCCTGAAATAAACAAGTCGTTAGCGATAGTTTCCCCTTAGCTAAAATAGACAAAATTCTAGACTCAATCTCTAGTGAAAATAAAGATTCCACTACCCTTGACTCGAAACAAAGTTATCATCAAATCAAAATCACAGAGAAATACATCCACAAAACTATCTTATCCACAACTGAATGTGGAAGCTAGGGATATTTACAAGTGTCGTTCGGACTAAAATGAGTTCAATTGCTTTGTGAAGGCCTTTATTCCACTTGTGGTTTGGCATGGAAAAGGTAATTAATTTTGTACATGTTTTTTTGCCCCAGTGAAAACACAGTTCACCACTTAGTGACCCAATCGAAAGTATCTGAAGAATTTTGAGGGGAAAACTTTAAATTACTGCTAGAAAAGATAAGGATATTCCAGCCAACAATAAACTTTTTAAGAGAGGTTGAGACGGAGTGTCAGATTTTGCCTGATCGCGAAAAATTAAAATATGTAAAAAAATTTAAACCACCAAAACAAATCCAGCAGTTAAGAGTAATTTTGGAAGTAACCATTTATTTTCATAGATTTTCAAGAAATTAAGCATAAATAGCAGTAACCTGACTGACTATAAAAAGGGTAACCTCTAAGGGATCTCGTGGGGAAAAGAGGTCAAAATTTCCTAGAAAAATGAGAAAAAGCGCTCAAACCAGAACCCATATTAGCTTTACCATGCCTACAAAAAAGACAATTTATTGTAACTACAGATGCGTCCAACAAAGAGATATAAACAATACTATCAATTGTCATATATGGAGAGGAGAAAGTTATTGCCAATGCAAATAGCACTCTAACCCTGGATGAAAGCATCTACGCAGCTACCCAACTAGAACTTTTATTTATGGTTCACTGTCTGGAGCAGTCAGATATCATATTGAAAGTTAAAAATCTATACTTCGACCAGCTCATAAAATCCTTCAATATTTGAAAACTTTTCAAAACCCGTAGGAATCTTTGCAAGCTGGCTGCAAAAATTACAGAACTATAATTCAGATTTCAAATATTTTGAAAGACAATGACAATGGTAAAAACTTTGTTTCAAAGGTTACAAGGAACTGATGCTGATAAAATTTCAAAACTAGTGGCCTCTCCATATCACCCTGAAGCTAATAGGAAAATCTAGAATAATTGAAAATTACTTTCAAGTATCTGAGGAATATATACTTAAAACGAGAGGAGGGACTGGGACGACAATTTGCCATTTTCTAATAATTTAATAGAAAGTGCCTACTCAGAGGCTATAAGCAAATTCCCATTTATTTCAATGTTTGGCCGTGACTGCATAACACCGCACGCTGAAATATTTAATTCAAGACAATTTTATAGTCATTCATATGATTATAAGCAAGAATTTACACAAAGTTTCAATTTTAAGTCGATAGAAAAAAAATCTAGGATAGGTACTCCGGACCTTTTAAGATAATAAAAACTTATGATAAGAATGTAAAAATAAGATTATGAGCCCCAAAAATGGCACATTCTATAAAACTCATGTGAGCAGAATAAACAAAATCGAGAAAATCGAGCCTTCTAGATAACTTTCAAGAGGTCATTATAGCTTTTAAGAGGTCATATAAAAAATATTATAAGCAGCGTCACGCAATAAGAAATAGCAATATCTTTGAATCTTTTAAAGGAGCTAATTTGAGGGGAAATTAAAAGTTCTCAAGCCTTTTTCAAAAGTCAAAAGTGATTGAAGGGCAAGCATCCCTCCTTCTAAGCTTGTTCGATTAAAAAAAAAAAACAATCAATCAAATTTTAGACAGTCATTTGTTAAACACACTTCAAATTAGAAATTACGATAAATAACCGATTTAAGCACAAAAAAGAAAAATTTAAAATGAATATGGTTGAAAAAACCCATGCCTTCTCAAGAACAGACTTTAAGACTCGTAAGATAATAAGAAATAAAGGGAAAAAGTATGTTGGAAAAACATATTTGCTTTTTCCAATACAATACCGGTTAAGTTGTTTTTGCTCTTAACAATGAAGTTGATTTTTGTTATTTTGTTCGCACCGAATAATATTTCCCCCAATTTGTGGGGAGTTGAAAAGCTATAGGCATATTGTTAAGTTGTTTTTGCTCTTAGCAATGATGTTGGTTTTTTGTGCGCTGTGTTTTCTTTTTTATTCTGTGTTGTGTTTATTATGATATTGTTAGTCGGATGTTAAATGTTCAATGGTTTGATTAAAACATTGATAGTGATTGTTATTGTGTGTGATATATTCGTAATTGTGTTGATATACTGGTTTGCTTCTTTGTTTTTTTCACTACTTCGCAGTGTTCACGATATATTAAACTGAAAATTTATGGTCGTTTTTTTGGATAATTACCAACTTGAAAAATTTACAGTCCCCAAAAATGTGGCTTCTTGCACGATAATTTATGCAGTATCAGAAGAGAAACCTACATTTGTTTCTCCTAAAAATGTCTTGCTGACTTCTTTAGTCTCATCACTTGTTATTAAATAAAAATTTTTATCTAACTTCTAATGTATATTTAAAAAAAAAATTATAAAGCAAAACTCTCTTGAATAGCCAAAGACCCCAGTTGAAATTCTGAACAAAAAAAATTATTGCATTGCCAATTTTTTTTAAACACACCCTAGAGAAAGGAAACCATGCCCTACAGACACCATTATGATCATATCCAGGGAAGAGTCAGATTTCTTCTGTTTTTAAGCCCGTTTAGGGCCAGCCTCCAAACCAAATAAAATTTCTCCTAAAAATGTGTAATTTTCTGGTCTCATAGAAAGATGTCTAAGAGTTTTGAGTTGACCGGAGTAAAGGGGTCTATACGACCGACCATCCTAGGGAAAAATACTTCCTTATGTCATCCCAGATGCCTACACAAATCTGATCATTCCTGGCTAATATTATTTCCGCGATCCAAATAACCAGCATGGAGGACCGGTTGTATCAATGCTTTTCCCGATGAAGAACCAGACGTATTTATTCTTACCCCTCTGGAAAACCAGTAGTATCCATACCTATTCCACTGGAAGAGAGTTTATTTTTATTGCCAGGAGACTCCAAACCTGGATTGTTGCCATCTCCCATGTAATAATGTACCCCTGACGGTATTCATTAGCCGAACTTTCAATTTCCCCTCTCTACTTTAAAATGAATTTGTTCTTCAAGATTTGAGGAATTTCTTATTAAAATATTGACTGCTATAAGATTCTATTCCGTCTCTTTAGCATAATTGGTTGAGAGGTTAACAATAGCTGTCAAATCGTTTGTTTTAACTAATACCTATTGAAGGTTTCTTAAAAGTTCCATAAGGAATTATGCAAACCCTTTCTCGTGCAAAATCCATAGAAATTGTATCAACTCTTGACAAAGGGGATTAAATAAAAAAACTAGTTTTTTTAACTGAAAGTAAGGAGCGACATTAAAACTTAAAACGAACAGAAATTACTCCGTATATGAAATGGGTTGTCCCCTCCGCAGTCCCTCGCTCTTTACGCTAAAGTTTTTAATTGTTTTAAAAAGTAGAATTGTGGCAAAGAGTCAAACTTTAGCGTAAAGAGCGAGGGACTGCGGAGGGGACAACCCATTTCATATACGGAGTAATTTCTGTTCGTTTTAAGTTTTAATGTCGCTCCTTACTTTCAGTTAAAAAAACTAGTTTTTTTTATTTAATTTCTGAACGTTTTTGAATTAATACATGTTTGATTTTGGCTCTCCGCACATAAATTATTGAAATGAAATTAGTATATAAATTTTTTTTTGGCTAAAACGTCTGTACACTTCCCAATAACCATTACTATATGTAAACACTGGTCAAAGTTTGTAACTTGCAGCCCCTCCCCCAGGAATTGTGGGGGAGTAAGTCATTCCCAAAGACATAGTTATTATGGTTTTCGACTATGCGGAACAAAATGGCAATCTTAAAATTTTAATCTGTTGACTTTTGGAAAAAAATTAGCGTGGGAGGGGGCCTATTTGCCCTCCAATTTTTTTATCACTGAAAAGGGCACTAGAACTTTTCATTTCCGTAAGAATGAGCCCTCTTGCGACACTCTAAGACCACCTGGTCGATATGATGACCCCTGGGGAAAAGAAAAAAACAACAAGAAACAAACAAATAAACACACACCCGTGATTTGTCTTCTGGCAAAAAATATGAAATTCCAAATTTTTTTAGATAGGAGCTTTAAATTTTTGCTATAGAGTTCTCTGATATGCCGAATGCGATAGTGTGATTTTCGTTAAGATTCTATGACTTTTAGGGGATGTTTCCTCCTTTTTTCCAAAATAGGGCAAATTTTCTCAGGCGCGTAACTTTTGATGACAAAGACTAAATTAATTGGAACTTATATATTTAGAATCAGCGTGAAAATTCGATTCTTTTGATGTATCTTTTAGCATCAAAATTCCGTTTTTTAGAGTTCCGTTTACTATTGAGCCGGGTTGCCCCTTACTACAGTTCTTTACCACGAACTGTTTGAAAAGAAAATAATTCGGTATTTCGGGGCTTCTGACATTATTAATCCTTTGCGGAAGTTAGGCTCAAAATTGAAAAATGATTATATTATTTCTCTGGGCCCCTTCCACCTCTTAGTTCGTTTATTTTCCCGTTAGTTTTCACCTGTTTTCGCTTTATAGTTGTGTTATCTCTTAGCAGTTCTTTCGTTAGTTGAGTTATGGTTGTGGTATATATGTTTTATCGCTCGTATAGTTGTGTTATTTTCAAATTATACTCCACAATAGAGAGGCTCCGAACACCCAGCATTGTATATTAAGCTCTGAATTTGACGTTTTTTCTAACGTGACCAGATTCGTCCTGCGCCCTTTTCATTGAATTTTTTCCCCCATGGCATATTTCTCCAAGGAAAGATCCTCCCATATAGCCCCCTCCCTCAAGCCTACCCCCAAAACCAAAAAAATCCCCCTGAAAACGTCTGTACACTTCCCAATAACCATTATTATAAGTAAAAACTGGTTGAAGTTTGTGACTTGCAGCCCCTCCCCTAGGAACTGTGGGGGAGTAAGTCACCCCCAAATACATAGTTATTATGATTTTCGACTATGCTGAACAAAATGGCTATCTCAAAATTTTGATCCGTTGACTTTGGGAAAAAAATGAGCGTGGGAGGGGGCCTAGATGCCCTCCAATTTTTTTGGTCCCTTAAAAAGGGCACTAGAACTTTTCATTTCCGTTAGAATGAGCCCTCTTGCGACTGTCTAGGACCACTTGGTCGATACGATGACCCCTGGGGAAAAAAAAAACAAAACAAAAAAAAAACAAAAAAAAAAACAAACAAATAAACACGCACCCGTGATTTGTCTTCTGGCAAAAAATGCAAAATTCCACATTTTTGTAGATAGGAGCTTGAAACTTCTACAGTAGGGTTCTCTGATACGCTGAATCTGATGGTGTCATTTTCGTTAAGATCCTACGACTTTTAGGGGGTGTTTCCCCCTATTTTCCTAAATAAGGCAAATTTTCCCAGGCTCGTAACTTTTGATGGGTAAGACTAAACTTGATGAAACTTATATATTTAAAATCAGCATTAAAATGCGATTCTTTTGATGTAGCTATTGATATCAAAATTCAATTTTTTAGAGTTTTGGTTACTATTGAGCCGGATCGCTCCTTACTACAGTCCGTTACCACGAACTGTTTGATTACGGGCATTGATTTGTAAGTTTTTCCATTAACAAGATGAAATATCACCATATTGCCTAAGTTCTTTAAGAAACCTTAATTTTAGTTTCTATTAATAATGACGCGTACGGTTAATATACATCTAATTTTTTTTAATAGTATTGAATCATTAAGGAAGTTGGGTTTCTAGTTTTCAGAAATTGAAATACATTTTTTTTAAATTCTTTTGATTCTCTTAATAATATTAGACAAATTCAAAGATTAGTAAATTTTTGTAAACAATTTCATGTTAGTAAGTATAGGACTAATATTGATATAGGAAGTTATCAGTTTTCACACTAATGAACTTTCTTTAGATCAGTTTGAGAATACCATTGCTTTCTTGTGCCAAAAAGGTAAAGCCACTTATAGTCAATTCTAGTAATTTTACCATTTCTTTCAGAACACTGTTTAGATGGCCCCCTATACGAGAAATGATGCAAACCCAATTTTTTTTAACTAATCCAAATAAATTTGTTCAGACCTCGTAATAGAGTATTTATTTAAGAATTTGGAATTTCTTAGCAGTGGACTACAACAGCGACATAAGAAAATAATGAACATCAAAGCTTAGGAAAAAGATAAACAGGGCTAAAACTTATTGACATCAGAAAACGTTTTGACAAAAAGCTAAACAAGATTAAAAATATTGAATTCTCTTGCAAAAACTGAGCAAAGCGAAAAATAATAAAAATCAGTTACATTTTCCGGCTAAATATGAAACAACACAAGAAAAATGGACATTAGAGAAATTTCCAGCTAAAAGTATAACAGCTTCAAAAATGATTGACATTGGAAGCATTTTTTGGCTAAAAGCTAAACATAGCAAAAAATAACAGACATCGATGACATTTTTTAGTTTGGCTTTACGCTAAACAAGACTAAAAATAATTGACATCAGAGATACTTTTTAACTGAAAAGATTTAAAAGACTTAAAATAATGGTCATTAGACACATAGTTTGGCTAATAGCTAAACAAGACTAAAAATGATAAACACTAGAGACATTTTTGGCTAAAAGCTAAACAAGGCTAAAAAAGATGAACCTCAGAGATTTTTTTGACCTATTTCTAAACAAGACTAGAAATAAAAGACATCAGAGACATTTCTACTAAGAACTGAAGATGACTAACAATACTAAACATTAGGGATATGTTTTTGGCTGACTAAAATTAAACATGACTAAAACTAATTTGCATCAGAGAGATTTTAGTCTTAACACGTAACAAAATTCAGGATGATTGATATTAGACACATAATTTGGCTATGAGTAAAACAAAATAGAAAATAATGGTTATTAGAGAGGTTTTGCGGCTAAATGCTGAACAAGACTAAAAATGATACATAATAATGACTTTTATCCCTAGAATATAAGCAAGACAAAAAGGAAATTTCAAAGTGATGAAAACATGCAAAAAATACTTTTTTGGATAGTCAGAGACGTGAACAATTTTTTTGAAGTCAGGGACACGTGAATATGAATTAAAATCTATTTTCCAAAGTCTGAGAGAGATAAACAGGATTTAACAGAAAGGTCAAACACAAATTTTTTTTTTTAAGATCAAAGACACGTAAATGGAGTTTTTATAATTCAGAGACACATCAATATGATTTTAGGAAACAGAGAAAGATATATATTATTTTTTTTAAGTTCAGGGACACTTCAATTGAAATGTCTAGAGGTTTGTACAAAAGTCTGATACATATGAACAGGATTTAGGGAGTTTGAGAAACATAAATTGGTTGTTTTTTAAAAGTCAGACAGGTAAACGGGAATTTTCAGTGGTTTTTACCTTAGTCTGGGATGCATGATCATAATTTTTCCCAAAGTTAGAAATATGCAAATAAACTTAAAAAACACCTAAAAAAGATTTTTTTGAGTTTTCTGTTAACTAAGAAATGTCATAGGAACAAGAACGGGACATATTTTCAAGTTAGAAATATATGAAAAGAATTTCTGTCAAAGTTATAAAACAAGCAAAAAAAAAACTTTCAGCCTTCAAAACATTAAAACAGAACTTTTTTCAAAATTCAAACACGCAAACTTGCTTAAAGTCAAATACAGAAATATCAAACTTGGGATTCAAGTTAATAACTCAGAAACACATAAACAGGATTCTCAGAGGTTTTTCAATAGTTAGGAAAAATAAGTGGGATTTTTTTCAAAAGTTAGGGACACGTGTTTGTGAATTTTCAGGGAGTTTTATCTAAGTGTAACTCTTATGAAAATAATTTTTCCAAATCAGAAACATATAGATTTTTTTCCGAGGTGAAAAATATGAAAAAGCTTTTTTCCAGATTCCGACAAATGAAACAGATTTTGCTCTTCAAAAGTCGAAAAGTTTTGTGGAAACAAATATTCGTTGAAGAATTTTTCTCAAGATTTTATTGTTCAAGATTTATTTTCCTCAATATTATTTTCTTCGATTCTTTTTTCTTCCACATTTTTTCAAGATTTTTCTGTTAGCTTTTTTCTTCAAGATTTTTCTTCAATATGTTTTCTTTAGGATTTCTTTTCATAAGGAATTTTTCTTAAGTCAGACACGTAAATGATTTTATTTTTATTTTTCAAAAACAAAAGATGAGAATGTCATTTTTTTGAAAAAGCTAAAACACACAAAATACTTTTTTTTCAAAGTTTAGATTTACACGATTGGGACTTTTTTCATCAGTCCAAAAGATGTGAGAGATTTTTTTAGTTTGAAAAAGTTATACAAAACATTTTCTTAAGTCAAAGAACATACAAAACAAAATGTTTATTTAAAAATGAGGAAAGCGAAATAATTTTCTTATGGGCTAGAAACACGTGAGTGCTAACTAAAGCGTTCTGATGAAGCTCTAAGAGAGATGAATTAGAATTTATTCCGAGAAAATATACACCTACAATTTTTTCTTTAATGGTAAGATACACGTAAATAAAGTTTTTTTTTATGTCAGAGACATATTAGCAGGATTTAGTTAGGAGTTTAATGAGTCAGAAAAAGATAAATGAGTTTGAAAAAGATAATGAGTCAGAAAAAAGATAATGATTAAAGATAATGATCAAAAAAAGATAAAGAAAAAAAGATTTGAAAAAGATAATGAGTCAGAAAAAGATAAATGAGAAAAAAATAAATGAGTCTAACCTTGGAATAAAATTTAGTTTATCTCTCTTGGACTTTGGAAAAACTGTTTTATTTACATTCATGTGTCTCTGGCTTTAGAAAAGGGACTTGATCAACTGTCTGACTTAAGGCAAAATCATTGTGTTTTGTATATTTTTCTTACTGAAAAAATTCTGTTTTGCTTGATTTTTTAAATTTGAAAAATAAATCTTTTAAAATCTTTCTGTCTTAAAAGTCAAAACCAAGACTTTTAAAAAAGAACTTTTGTTTTGTATGTTTCTTTGATTTAGATTTTAAAAAGCTCTTTTTGTGTCTTTAACTATTGAAAAAACTCGTTTACTTTTTTCTGACTTAAGACACATCTTTAAGGAAAAAATATAGAAGAAAAACTTTTTAAATCTTGAAGAAATTAATCCTGAAGAAAGAAAAATCCTGACGAAAAAAATCTAAAAAAATATTTTGCACATTCTTAGAAAATATATGAAAAAATCTCGTTCTTTTTTCTGACTTTCAAAAAAAATCACAATCACGTGTCTGACCCTTGAAAAAATTTGTTTTCATGTGTATGACTTGGTAAGAAAATCCTGCTCCTATGTCTCAGACTTTGGTAAGAACCCCAAAAATTCCCATTCAAGTGTTGCTGACTTTTAAAAAGCACCAATTTATTTTTCTCTGACTTCTTAAATCATGTTAATGGGTCTCTGATTTATACAAAATCTATTAACGGGTCTTTGGACTTCGAAAGAATTTCTTTACGTGTCTAACCTTTATATAAAATCCTATTCGTCTCTCTCAGACTTTGTAAAGAACCCTGTTATTCATATTACACTTCTCCAACTTAAAAGAAAAAACTCATTCACATACCTTACAATTAGAAAAAAACATTCTATTTTGCAGGTTTTTGTGATTAAAAAAATTCTTTTTGCCTTTTTTAGCTTTTAGTAAAAAAAGCCTTTAATATCCATCATTTTTAGTCTTGTTCAGTATTTAGACTAAAAATGTATCTAACACCCATTATGTTTAGTCTTGTTTCACTTTTAGCCAAAATGTGCTTTAATACCAATCATTTTATTCTTGTTAAGGGTTAAGATTTAAATATTTCTGATATCAACTACTTTTAGTCTTGTTTAGATTTTAGCTGAAAAATGCGTTTAATGTCCTTAAATTTTAGTCTTGTTTGGCCTATAGTCAAAATATATCTGTAGTTTTCATTATTTTTTGTTTTGTTTAGCGTTAAGCCAAAAAAAGTCTCTGATATCCGTTTTTTTAGTCTCATTTCCATTATTAGTCTTGTTTTTCATTTAGCAGAAAAATTTATTTAATTTTTATAATGATTAAGCTTGTTTAGCCTATAGCCAAAATGTTTTCAAATGCTCAAAATTTTATGATTGTTTAGCCTTCAGGCAAAAATGTTTCTAAGGTTCATTATTTTTAGTCTTGTTGACCCTTTAATAAAAAATGTCGGCAAATTTCCATTATTTTTTGTTTGTTTAGCCCTTAGTCAAAAAATGTCTTTAATTCCCATTATTTTTATTCTTATTTAGTGTTAAACCAAAAAGTTTCTCTGATACTCATTATTCTTAGTCTTGTTTAATTTTTAGCCAAAAAAATTTGTAGCCAAAACTTGCGAAAAATCCACAAGTTACCATTATTTGAACTACTTTGCATTGGAACAAAAGAGAAGAAATACAAGATGTTACTTTTTAATTTTTTTGCAATGGGTGTATGCAAACCGAGTAGAGTTCATTATAATCCTCATCCATTATTAATGTATGCTAGATATAATCTCTTACATCCTGCCTATTACCAATTACTTACGCAAAAGGTATTTTGCGTTCCTTTCCTTACATTTTAAATCAAAAATTGTATTTATCTTAGGGTATGGAATGTCTTAAACTATGTATGCATGTAATATAAAAAAGGATTTTTATAATTGAAAAAATACATAAAATTGTCTACCAAAAATTTATAACTTATGAAAAAGCTAAGCTAAACATTCATAAAGGGCCGTAGGCACTACTTTCTAGCTTTTTCAGAGGTCAAGAGATCAATTGTTACTAGCTGGCTCCGAAACTGAAAGATTTCGGAGTAGTTAAGGAGGGGCGGGTGGAGTGATTTTTAGTTGTGCAGTATTAGGAGCGTGTCCAGTGATTTAAATATTTAAAGGGTAAAATTTATTTTATTCTCATTCATTTGATTGGAAAGAGTCAATATAAAAATTTTAAACATAGTATTGCAAACAGCAAATGCCGAACGGCGTTGTTACTGTGTTCCATCACTAAGGATTTCCAAATTTATTACTTAGAAAATCAAAAGCTTAATGACATTTTAATAGCAAGGACACGAATTACTATTGAATGTCTCTAGGTAAAACCAAGACCAGTGGAGTTTTGTTTGATTAATCTTAGTCCAGAGTTATTTTTTCTTTAATGGCATTTTAATAGCAAGGAAATAACAACTATTGAATTCCTCGCTGTTTACGCTAAGAAGTGAAACCCTGACCAGACGAGTTTTGGAGATTTTTCATATATCAGAAATGCAACAATGGGATACTTCTTGTATTTTTGTTTATTCAACTATAAAGCAAGAAGCTAAATTGAGAATGAAGACAAACAGAAGTTGTTCCGTATATGAGGAAGCAAACGTTTAATTATTGCCTTGATGTTTACGCTAAGAGGTGAACTCAAGACCTGAGGATTTTTTTTTTATATATCATAGGTCAGTGTTTATTTTTCTTAATTTTATTCTAAAAGGAGGGAATAAAATTACTACTGAACGTCTCACTGTTTACGCTAAGAGGTTAAGCCAAGACCAGAGGAGTCTTTTAGATTTTTCAGAGGCCAAAGTTTATTTCTATTAACGACATTCTAATACCATGGAAAAAACGACCATTGAATGTCTCGCTGCTCATGCTTAGAAGTGAAGTCAAGAACAGAGGGGGTTATGAGATTTTTCATTGGTCAAAGTGTTTTTTTTTCTAATGATATTCTCATATCATGGGGAAGAGCGATTGGTCTTTCAGATTGGTGTTTTTTATGAATTCGTCAGGGTTTATATGGTTTGGTCATGACTTGTATGCAATGTTCTTGATTTATATATGTTGCCCTTGTTTTCCTTGGATTTGTCTTGATTCTTAGATATGACCATGATTTTTAGAGTTTATTCTTTGTTTTTGAGGCTTGGTGTGGATTGCTATGCACTGGTCAGGATTTTCAAGGATTGTTCTAAATTTCTACAAATTGATCTCTTTATTTTTGCGAGTTAGTCTGCAGTTCAATGAATTGGTTATGATTTCTATTGTGGTCGCTCTAAATTTCTACACATTGACCTATTAATTTTAATTGACCTCTTAATCTTATGACCTCTTAATAAACCTTAATCTTAATTTGAGTTCGTCTGCAGTTCAAAGAGTTGGTTATGATTTGTATTTGGTCGCTCTAGATTCCTACATAATTACCTCTTGATTTTTTCTGATTCTTCTTGGTTCTCACAGATTAGCCTTGGCTTCTTCAGTTTATTTCTGATTTCTTATGAATTTGTTTGGATTTCTAGAATGTGGTCATGACTTGAATAAACAACTATTGAATGTCTTGCTGCTCATGCTTACAGGTGAAGCCAAGAACAGAGGGAGTTGCGAAATTTTTCATATGACAAAGTAATATTTTTCCTAATGAGATTCTAATATCATGGGGAAGAACGATTGGTCTTGGTCTATTGTTTAGTCTGGATTCCTGGGGTTTACCCTTATTTTTATGAATTCGTGTAGATTTCTACGCATTGCTTATGATTTGTAAGAATTCGTTCGGATTTTAATGTTTTGGCAATGATTTCTAGGGGCTTTTGTCTTGATTTCTACATATTGATATCTTGATTTCTGTGGGGCGGTGGTCTTGATTTCTATGGTTTACTGTATGCATAGTATATTGATTTCTATGATTTAGTCTGGATTTGTAATATTGACCACTTGATTTCTTCAATTTGATCTTGATTTATAGAGTTTGACCTTGGTTTCTTCATTTTAGTCTTGATTTTAAGAATTTATCTTGATTTCTAAGGTTTGGTCATGATTTATATGTATTGGTTTTGATTTCTAAGGATTTTTCTGGATTTCCACGTGTTGATTTCTAAGATTTTGCGAGTTCGTCTGTTTTTATCATGCATTGGTTATAATTTTTATGAGGTTTCTCTTGATATCCGTATATTGACCTTTTGATTTCTTCCCAATAGTCTTGATTTTTCGAGGTTGGCCCTAGTTTCTTCAGTTTAGTCTTAAGTTTTATGAATTGGTCAGTGTTTCTATGTATTGTCTTTGATTTTTAAAGATTGGTCATGATTTCTACAGTATCGTCTTGATTTCTATGGTTTGAGTATAATTTCCACGTATTTGTCTCGATTTCTGCAGTTTGGTCTTGTTTTCTAGAGTTTGGTAGTGATTTTTAAGGATTGTACTGCATTTCTATATATTGATGTGTTGATGTTTGTGAGTTCGTCTGGATTTCTATGAGTTGTTTTCGATTTTTATGGGCTTGCTCTATATTCTTACATATTAATCACTTGATTTCTTCGGTTTGGTCTTGATTTCTAGACGTTGGCCTTGATTTTTTTCACTTTAGTCCTGATTTTTATGAATTCGTCTAGATTTCTATGGCCTGGTCATGATTTGGTTGTAATGATCTTGATTTTTAGAGGTTGCCATTTATTTCTTCAGATTTGTCTTGATCTCAGAAGTTAGCCTTGATTTTAAAATTTAGTTTTTACGTCTTGGTCTGGGTTTCTGTACATTGGTTATGATTTCTATGGCTCAGTCTTGATTTCTATGCATAGATTTTCATTTGTGAGGATTGTTCTGGATTATTACATATTGATCTCTTGATTACTTTTGATTGGTATTGATGTGTAGAATATCGTCTGCATTTCTAAAGCTGACACTCAGTTTTATAAATTCATGTAGATTTCTATGTTTTGGTTATAATTTCTATGTATTTGTCCTGATTTTATATGTTGTGTCGATTTCTAAAGTTTGGTGAAGATTTTAATGAGTTTGCCTGGATTTCTCTGGCTTGATCTTGATGTCTATGATTTGGTCTGGGTTTCTAGATGTTGTGGAAATAAAGAAAAGGCTTATTCAAGAACAATTTTTAAAATATTCCGTATGTCAGCCATATTGTGTCACATTCTAGGAATTGCAATAGAACATCAAAATTTAATAAAGAAATAGCAAGTTTCAGCCGTTCAAATAAAAAAATTTTAATTTTAGTTTATAAATATATTTTTTGGAGAAAATGTGGAAAAACAACTAAGTGTAATAATATGCGCCATAATGGTGTTCTGAAGGCTGGTAAATTGTGCCACGCTAGCCTCAATTTTTTGAAGTCATCATAAAAGACGCTACTGGGAATTTTTCCATCAAGTTGAAACGATCTATTCTAGTACAAACAAAATTTTGGCAGCAAAATGCTTGAAAATGTCAAATGTGTTGTATTATTTGCTAGAGGGTGTCGTTTGTACGCCATTGAGTGTCATAGGCTTGGAATAACCATAGAATATTACAATCTAAAACAAAAATGGAAAGTCCCCTCCATTCAAATAAAACAATGGCTTTTTTCTAGTTCATAAGTAAATTTTTGAGAAAAAAGGTTGAAAGACCTTAAGTTGTGAAAACCTCCACAGGATTGGTGTCATCGGGGCTCGTATATTGTGCTTCGCTAGTCTCAATTGCTAAGAATGATCAAAAAAATTGCTAATGGACATTATTTTCATTAATTTTAAACGATTGACTTTAGTGTAAACGAATAATTTTGCATGAAAATGCTCAGAAATTATAATCTGTGTGAAATTACTTGCTAGAGAGTACCGTGCGTCAGCCATTGAGGGTCAAGGGCTTGGAATTTCCATAGAACATCGCAGTCTAGCAATGAAATGGGAAGTTTCTGCTGATCAAATAAAAACAATGGTCATTTTGCACTCTATAAATTTTGTAGAAAAAATATTGAAAACTGTTAGGTGTGTTAATCTGCGAGAGAAGGGTGTTATTCGGAGGGGGGGGGGGCATTGTGCCAAACTGGCCTCAATTTCTAGGAGTCATCGTAAAAAAACGCTAAGGGAGATTTTTCTCATTAAGTTTAATCGATCGACTCTAGTGTAAACAATTATGTTTGCATGAAATTCCCAAAAACTGGTATATGTGCGATAATGCCTGCTGGAAAATGCTGTATGGCAGCCAGTCAGATTCAGAGGCTGGGAATTGTCATGGAATATCACAGTCTAGCAACTAAATGGGAACTTTCTGTTCAACCTTAAACCCCCCTGTTTGAACCTTACTGTTCAACATAAACAATGGTAATTTTTTGTTTTATAAATTTATCTTTGAGAGAAAATTTTTAAAAACACTTAGGTGTAACAATGTACACCAGAAGGGTGTCATTGGATCAGGGGGACTGAGATGGTACATTGTGCCACGTGCACCTCAAGTGCTAGCAGCCATCAGAAAAAAAGCTAACAGGGATTTTTCTCGTTAAGTTTGAGCAATCAATTCTAGTGTAAGCAAATATTTTTGCAGAAAAATTTCCGAAAAATGGCATATATGCAATAATGCTTGCTAGAGAGTGCCGTGTGTTGGCCAGCCAGTGTCACAAGCTGGGAATTGCTTGGAATACCCTGTTCTACCGCTTAAAGTTAAGGTAGGATGTTTTAAAGGGATTTTTCGATTGATGAAAGTTAAATCTAAAACTCAGTCAAAGAAACAAAGTATTTTCATTAAAATCCCTCGAAGACATCTTAATGTCACTTAACTTTGTCTCTTATAAAAACCATTCCCCTCAAGAATTACTCAGGAATACTAGATAGCTAGGATTGGCTAGTCGCATATTGTCACGGTGGTGTGAATACGCAGAGCCTTTGATTAAAGAAATAGGGGTATTTCCATTAAAACCACTTAGAAATAGTTCCTAATAGGGCTTAAATTTACCTCTAATAACAAACCCCTAGTGTAATTGCTTGCTAATCCTCCCCTCTCCTTTTTGGAATTGTTTCCTAGGCAACCGGTGAAATTGGATGCTAAGAAACTGGTGGGATTGAACTCTAGGGCTCTCATCTTTCTTTAATTCACGGCTCTTTTTGGTTATATTTTATGCCTTATAAGCTTTTTTCACTTTTTTTTCGTTTGTTGATTTTTAACTACTTTTTCTTTCTTTTACTGGGCAGCCATATATTGCGCTGACAGCGTTAATTGCTTGGACTAAGATGTTCTAAAGCTTATAGTTAAGGTGAGAGGTATTAAAGGATTTTTTCGAGCGGTGGGGGGACTGAAATATAACACTCAATCCAGAAAAATGAGGGATTTTCAATAAGACCCTGTAAAAATAACTCTTAATGGGTCTCAAATTTACCTCTAATATAACCCTTCCCCTCTGAATTTGGTTACTAGGACCCCAACATTTCGTTGATTCGTTTTTCGATTTGCTTATATTTATGCTAAGTCGTTTTTCACGTTTTTTTCCGTTGTTGAGTTATACTTGCTATTTCTGTGTTTTAATAATGCTTCTAAATTTGTTTTTATTAATGTAATTGGTATGTACAATAAAAGTTTATATCCTTTAGTGTTATTAATCCAGGATAAAACTTCAATATACTTCACAAGTCCGATTTACGTATTTTATAACCTATGCACATAGGTATGTTCATTAATAAATGATATTAATATAAGTGTAAAATTTGGTGAAGTAAAGAGAAAAATGAAAAACTCTTGATTAATCCTGAAAGTATAGCATATTCTAACCAGCACAATACTCTTGCATTTATTCCATCTCTGATAGCAATATTATCAGATAACACTTTCTAAGGCATTACTTAATATGCAGATACACTCTAGCCAACCTCTAGAAAAACTCTACCAAACTCTAGAAAACAAGACCAAACTGCAGAAATTGAGACAAATACGTGGAAATTATACTCAAACCATAGAAATCAAGACTATACTGTAGAAATCATGACCAACCTTTAAAAATCAAGACCAATACATAGAAACACTGACCAATTCATAAAACTTAAGACTAAACTGAAGAAACTAGGGCCAACCTCGAAAAATCAAGACTATCGGGAAGAAATCAAAAGGTAAATATACGGATATCAAGAGAAACCTCATAGAAATTATAACCAATGCATGATAAATACAGACGAACTCGCAAAATCTTAGAAATCAACACGTGGAAATCCAGAAAAATCCTTAGAAATCAAAACCAATACATATAAATCATGACCAAACCTTAGAAATCAAGATAAATTCTTAAAATCAAGACTAAAATGAAGAAACCAAGGTCAAACTCTATAAATCAAGATCAAATTGAAGAAATCAAGTGGTCAATATTACAAATCCAGACTAAATCATAGAAATCAATATACTCTGCATAAGAATCTAGAGCAAACCATACAAATCAAGACCACCGCCCCACAGAAATCAAGAGATCAATATGTAGAAATCCAGAAAAAAGCCCCTAGAAATCATTGCCAAAACATTAAAATCCGAACGAATTCTTACAAATCGTAAGCAATGCGTAGAAATCTACACGAATTCATAAAAATAAGGGTAAACCCCAGAAATCCAGACTAAACAATAGACCAAGACCAATCGTTCTTCCCCATGATATTAGAATCTCATAAGGAAAAACATTACTTTGTCATATGAAAAATTTTATAACTCCCTCTGTTCTTGACTTCACCTGTAAGTATGAGCAGCAAGACATTCAATAGTTGTTTATTCAATTCATGACCACACTCTAGAAATCCAAACAAATTCATAAGAAATCAGAAACCAACTGAAGAAGCCAAGACTAATCTGTGAGAACCAAGAAGAATTAGAAAAAATCAAAAGGTAATTATGTAGAAATCTAGAGCGACCAAATACAAATCACAACCAATTCTTTGAACAGCAGACGAACTCAAATTAAGATTAAGGTTTATTAAGAGGTCATAAGATTAAGAGTTCAATTAAAATTAAGATGTCAATGTGTAGATATTTAGAGCGACAACATAGAAATCATAGCCAATTCATTGAACTGCAGACTAACTCGCAAAAATAAAGAGATCAATTTGTAGAAATCTAGAACAATCCTTGAAAATCCTGACCAGTGCATAGCAAACCACACCAAGCCTTAAAAACAAAGAATAAACTCTAAAAATCATGGTCATATCTAAGAATCAAGACAAATCCAAGGAAAACAAGGGCAACATATATAAATCAAGAACATTGCATACAAGTCATCACCAAACCATATAAATCCCGACGAATTCATAAGAAACACCGATCTGAAAGACCAATCGCTATTCCCCATGATATGACAATCTCATTAGAAAAAAAAAACACTTTGACCAATGAAAAATCTCATAACCCCCTCTGCTCTTGGCTTCACTTCTAAGCATGAGCAGCGAGATATTCAATGGTCGTTTTTTCCATGGTATTAGAATGTCGTTAATAGAAATAAACTTTGGCCTCTGAAAAATCTAAAAAACTCCTCTGGTCTTGGCTTAACCTCTTAGCGTAAACAGTGAGATGTTCAGTAGTAATTTTATTCCTTCCTTTTAGAATAAAATTAAGAAAAATAAACACTGACCTATGAAATATAAAAAAAAAATCCTCAGGTCTTGAGTTCACCTCTTAGCGTAAACATCAAGGCAATAATTAAAAGTTTGCTTCCTCATATACGGAACAACTTCTGTTTGTCTTCATTCTTAATCTAGCTTCTTGCTTTATAGTTGAATAAACAAAAATACAAGAAGTATCCCATTGTTGCATCTCTGATATATGAAAATTCTCAAAAACTCGTCTGGTCAGGGTTTCACTTCTTAGCGTAAATAGCGAGGAATTCAATAGTTGTACTTTTCCTTGCTATTAGAATGCCATTAAAGAAAAATTAACTCTGGACTAAGATTAATCTAACAAAACTCCACTGGTCTTGGTTTTACCTAAAGACATTCAATAGTAATTCTTGTCCTTGCTATCAAAATGTCATTAAGCTTTTGATTTTCTAAGTAATAAATTTGGAAATCCTTAGTGATGGAACACAGTAACAACGCCGTTCGGAATTTGCTGTTTGCAATACTATGTTTAAAATTTTTATATTGACTCTTTCCAATCAAATGAATGAGAATAAAATAAATTTTACCCTTTAAATATTTAAATCACTGGACACGCTCCTAATACTGCACAACTGAAAATCACTCCAACCGCCCCTCCTTAAACTACTCCGAAATCTTTCAGTTTCTGAGCCAGCTAGTAACAATTGATCTCTTGACCACTGAAAAAGCTAGAAAGTAGTGCCTACGGCCCTTTATGAATGTTTAGCTTAGCTTTTTCATAAGTTATAAATTTGGTAGACAATTTTATGTATTTTTTCAATTATAAAAATCCTTTTTTATATTACATGCATACATATTTAAAGACATTCCATACCCTAAGATAAATACAATTTTTGATTTAATATGTAAGGAAAGGAACGCAAAATACCTTATGCGTAATTAATTGGTAATAGGTAGGATGTAAGAGATTATATCTAGCATACATTAATAATGGATGAGGATTAAAATGACCTCTACTCGGTTTGCATACATCCATTGCAAAAAAATTAAAAAGTAGCATCTTGTATTTCTTCTCTTTTGTTCCAATGCAAAGTAGTTCAAATAATGGTAACTTGTGGATTTTTTGCAAGTTTTGGCTACAAATTTTTTTGGCTAGAAATTAAACAAGACTAATAATAATGAGTATCAGAGAAACTTTTTGGTTTAACACTAAATAAGAATAAAAATAATGGGAATTAAAGACATTTTTTGACTAAGGGCTAAACAAACAAAAAATAATGGAAATTTGCCGACATTTTTTTATTAAAGGCTCAACAAGACTAAAAATAATGGACCTTAGAAACATTTTTGCCTGAAGGCTAAACAATCATAAAATTTTGAGCATTTGAAAACATTTTAGCCTAAACAAGCTTAATAATTATAAAAATTAAAGAAATTTTTCTGCTAAATGATAAACAAGACTAAAAATGGAAATGAGACTAAAAAAACGGATACCAGAGACTTTTTTTGGCTTAACGCTAAGCAAAACAAAAAATAATGAAAACTACTGATATATTTTGACTATAGGCCAAACAAGACTAAAATTTAAGGGCATTAAACGCATTTTTCAGCTAAAATCTAAACAAGGCTAAAAGTAGTTGATATCAGAAATATTTAAATCTTAACCCTAAACAAGAATAAAATGATTAATGTTAAAGACACATTTTTGCTAAGGGCGAAACAATACTAAACATAATGGGTGTTAGATACATTTTTAGTCTAAATGCTGAACAAGACTAAAATGATGGATATTAAAGCCTTTTTTTTACTAAAAGCTAAAAAAGGCAAACAAGAATTTTTTTAATCACAAAAACATGCAAAATAGAATTTTTTTTTTTCTAATTGTAAGGTATGTGAATGAGTTTTTTTCTTTTAAGTTGGAGAAGTGTAATATGAATAACAGGGTTTTTGCCAAAGTTTGAAAGAGATGAATATGATTTCATATCAAGGTTAGACACGTGAAGAAATTTTTTCGAAGTCCAAAGACCCGTTAATAGATTTATTATAAATCAGAGACCCATTAATATGATTTAAGAAGTCAGAGAAAAATAAATTGGTGCTTTTTAAAAGTCAGCGATACTTTAATGGGAATTTTCGGGGCTCTTACCAAAGTCTAAGACATAGGAACAGCATTTTCTTACCAAGTCATAAACATGAAAACAAATTTTTTCAAGGGTCAGACACGTGATTGTGATTTTTTTTTTCGAAAGTCAGACAAAAGAACGAGATTTTTTCATATATTTTCTTAGAATGTGCAAAATATTTTTTTAGATTTTCTTCGTCAGGAGTTTGCTTTCATCAGGATTTATTTCTTCAAGATTTAAAAAGTTTTTCTTCTATATTTTTTCCTTAAAGACTTCTTAAGTCAGAAAAAAGTAAACGAGTTTTTTCAATTGTTAAAGACACAAAAAGAGCTTTTTAAAAATCAAAATCAAAGAAATACACAAAACAAAAGTTCTTTCTTAAAAGTCTTGGTTTTTACTTTTAAGACAGAAAGATTTTAAAAGATTTTTTTTTCAAATTTAAAAAATCAAGCAAAACAGAATATTTTCAGTAAGAAAAATATACAAAACACAATGATTTTGTCTTAAGTCAGACAGTTGATCAAGACCCTTTTCTAAAGCCAGAGACATATGAATGTAAATAAAACAGTTTTTCCAAAGTCCAAGACAGATAAACAAAATTTTATTCCAAGGTTAGACTACAAATCTGATTTTTTTTCAAAAATCAGAGACACTTGCATCGAGAATTCCTTAGTCAGAGACACATTAACAGGTTTCTTAAAAGATTTTCAAGAGTCAGAGAAAATAAATGAGTTGAGTCAGAAACATGTGAATGAGAATTTTCATGGGGGCTTTGCCAAAGTCTTAAACATATAAATAGGATTTTTTCTAATCAAAAACTTGCAAATACATTTCTTTTTAAGGTAAGGCACATAAATATGTTTTATTTTTCAAGTAAGACACAAGAATGAGACTTTTTCATAAAGTTAATTAACGTACAAAACGTATTCTTTAGATTTTATTTTTTCTTCCAGATTTTTTCTTCAAGAAGTTTTTTATTCAAGATTTATTTTTCTTCAAGATTTTCTTCTTTTATTCAAGATTTTTTTTTTCGTGATTTTTTTCTTGAAGTTTTTTTTTCTTTAAAGTTTTTTCTTTAGTTTTTTTCCTGAATATTTTCGTCTTATTTCTTTTTTAGATACCTGATGAAATACCTGAGTGTGTTTCCTTTTGTTTTTTAAATATAATAGGCACAAAAACAGCACTTTTTTTAAATAGCTAAAAGTCCAAAAAACTTGGGAAACTGAATGTTTATTCAAAAGCCAGACACGTTAATTATTTTTTTTTCAAGGGCTAGAGAAACATGAACATGAATTAAAGGTTTTTCTTATCAAATTATGTGAGCGATGAACAAGATTTTACTCCAAGATCATATACACATATCATATTTTTTTTTCAAAGGTCAGACAAGAAATTGATTCATTTTTAATGTCAGAGGCAGATGAATAGAATTGTTATTCAAGAGAAAAAGACGTGAAAGGGGGTGTTTAAGTTAAAAAAACCAAGCAAAACAGAATTAAGTAAGAGACACATCAATCAGACAGATTTTTTCTTAATTTCATTCCAATATCTTTGAAAAGAAAAAAGAACCATTATTTTTTCTTAAGTAAGATTCAACTACAAAAAAATTACTTTTGGATTTTGCTAAGATAAATAAAACCTCATTGTATTTTCTTGATAAAGACAACATAAAAATCAGGTGAATATTGGATAGAATCAAAAATATTTCTTTTAGTCATGTCTCTACTAATGCCATATATTCATTGGCAGTCATAGTGGGCGAAATTTATTAAAACCTAAAGTGTTTTCATCTAATCTACCAATGTTTAGATGGCAGAATAACTTACCTTTAAGCCAGGTTACAGTATGAAAATGGATTTTAAGTTACTTTTGCTTAGGATTAGTATTTTTGATTCCAAATTTTGTACTTGTACTTGTGTGTTAAAAACAATACTCGCTCATATTTTTGACCTCTGACAAAAAAGAATTGTTTGCATGTTTCTGACATTAGAAATTATATGATTCATATGTCACAGGCTTTGGTAGAAACCTCCATGAAAACTCACATTCATGGGTCTGACTTTTGAAAAACAACTCATTTATCTTTTTCTGACTCATTAAACTCCTAACGAAATCCTGCTAATATGTCTCTGACATAAAAAAAACTTTATTTACGTGTATCTTACCATTAAAGAAAAAATTGTAGGTGTGTATTTTCTCGGAATAAATTCTAATTCATCTCTCTTAGAGCTTCATCAGAACGCTTTAGTTAGCACTCACGTGTTTCTAGCCAATAAGAAAATTATTTCGCTTTCCGCATTTTTAAATAAACATTTGTTTTGTATGTTCTTTGACTTAAGAAAACGTTTTGTATAGCTTTTTCAAACTAAAAAATCTCTCACATCTTTTGGACTGATGAAAAAAGTCCCAATCGTGTAAATCTAAACTTTGAAAAAAAAATGTTTAGTGTGTTTTAGCTTTTTAAAAAAAATGACATTCTCATCTCTTGTTTTTGAAAAATAAAAATAAAATCATTTACGTGTCTGACTTAAGAAAAATTCCTTAAGAAAAGAAATCTTAAAGAAAATGTTTTGAAGAAAAATCTTGAAGAAAAAAGCTAACAGAAAAATCTTGAAAAAATGTGGAAGAAAAAAGAATCGAAGAAAATAATTCTTGAACAATAAAATCTTGAGAAAAATTCTTCAACGAATATTTGTTTCCACAAAACTTTTTGACTTTTGAAGAGCAAAATCTGTTTCATTTGTCGGAATCTGGAAAAAAGCTTGTTCATATTTTTCACCTCGGAAAAAAATCTATATGTTTCTGATTTGGAAAAATTGTTTTCATAAGCGTAAGACTTAGATAAAACTCCCTGAAAATTCACAAACACGTGTCCCCAACTTTTGAAAAACATCCCACTTATTTTTCCTAACTATTGAAAAACCTCTGAGAATCCTGTTTATGTGTTTCTGATTTATTAACTTGAATCCAAAGTTTGATATTTGTGTGTTTGACTTTAAGCAAGTTTGCGTGTTTAAATTTTGAAAAAAGTTCTGTTTTAATGTTTTGAAGGCTGAAAAATTTTTTTTTGCTTGTTTTATAACTTTGACAAAAATTCTTTTCATATATTTCTAGCTTGAAAATATGTCCCGTTCTTTTTCCTATGACATTTCTTAGTTAACAGAAAACTCATTCACGTCTCTGACTTAAGAAGAAAAATCAGTAATAAAAAATTATACTGCAACAAGCCTGAAAGCTTACCGTATTTGATATAAATAAATAAATAAATAAAGAATTTCAAATCAAAGAATTAATGAAGAAAAAATCTCGAAGAAATAAATCTTGAAGTAAAACAAACATGAAGAAACAAATCTCGAGGGAAAAAAATCTTGAAGAAAACAAAATTGTTTAGAAATCTAACGAAAAATATGTTTTAGAAATCTTAATTTTTTTAAAGTAAGAAAATCTTTTTAAAGGTTTTTTAAGTTTATTTGCATATTTCTAAATTTGGGAAAAATTATGATCATGCATCCCAGACTAAGGTAAAAACCACTGAAAATTCCCGTTTACCTGTCTGACTTTTAAAAAACAACCAATTTATGTTTCTCAAACTCCCTAAATCCTGTTCATATGTATCAGACTTTTGTAAAAATCTCTAGACATTTCAATTGAAGTGTCCCTGAACTTAAAAAAAAATAACATACATCTTTCTCTGTTTCCTAAAATCCTATTAATGTGTCTCTGAATTATAAAAACTCCATTTACGTGTCTTTGATCTAAAAAAAATAACTTTTTGTGTTTCACCTTTCTGTTAAATCTTGTTTATCTCTCTCGGACTTTGGAAAATTAATTTTAATTCATATTCACGTGTCCCTGACTTCAAAAAAAATGTTCACGTCTCTGACTATCCAAACAAGTATTGTTTGCATGTTTTCATCACTTTGAAATTTCCTTTTTGTCTTGCTTGTATTTTAGGGATAAAAGGCAATATTATGTATCATTTTTAGTGTTGTTCAGCATTTAGCCGCAAAACCTCTCTAATAACCATTATTTTTTATTTTGTTTTACTCATAGCCAAATTATGTCTCTAATATCAATCATCCTGAATTTTGTTACGTGTTAAGATTCTGATGCAAATTAATTTTTGTCATGTTTAGTATTTAGCCAAAAACATATCCCTAATGTTTAGTATTGTTAGTCTTCTTCAGTTCTTAGTAGAAATGTCTCTGATGTGTTTTATTTCTAGTCTTGTTTAGAAATAGGTCAAAAAATTCTCTGAGGTTCATCATTTTTAGCCTTGTTTAGCTTTTAGCCAAAAATGTCTCTAGTGTTTATCATTTTTAGCCTTGTTTAGCTTTTAGCCAAAAATGTCTCTAGTGTTTATCATTTTTAGTCTTGTTTAGCTATTGGCCAAACTATGTGTCTAATGACCATTATTTTAAGTCTTTTAAATCTTTTCAGTTAAAAAGTATCTCTAATGTCCATTATTTTTAGTCTTGTTTAGCGTAAAGCCAAACTAAAAAATCTCATCCATGTCTGTTATTTTTTACCATGTTTAGCTTTTAGCCAAAAAATGCTTCTAATGTCCATCATTTTTAAAGCTGTTTTACTTTTAGCTGGAAATTTCTCTAATATCCATTTTTTTTGTGTTGTTTCATATTTAGTCGGAAAATGTAACTGATTTTTATTATTTTTCACTTTGCTCAGTTTTTGCAAGAGAATTCAATATTTTTACTCTTGTTTAGCTTTTTGTCAAAACGTTTTCTGATGTCAATTAGTCTTAGCCCTGTTTATCTTTTGCCTAAGCTCTGATGTTCATTATTTTCTTATGTCGCTGTTGTAGTTCACCGCTAAGAAATTCCAAATTCTTAAATAAATACTCTATTACGAGGTCTGTACAAATTTTTTTGGATTAGTTAAAAAAATTGGGTTAGCATCTAAACAGTGCTCTGAAAGAAATGGTAAAATCACTAGAATTGACTATAAGTGGCTTTACTTTTTTGGTGCAAGAAAGCAATGGTATTCTCAAACTGATCTAAAGAAAGTTCATTAGTGTGAAAACTGATAACTTCCTATATCAATATTATTCCTGTACTTACTAACATGAAATTGTATACAAAAATTTACTAATCTTTGAATTTGTCTAATATTATTAAGAGAATCAAAAGAATTTAAAAAAAAATGTATTTCAATTTCTGAAAACTAGAAACCCAACTTCCTTAATGATTCAATACTATTAAAAAAAATCAGATGTATATTAACCGTACGCGTCATTATTAATAGAAACTAAAATTAAGGTTTCTTAAAGAACTTAGGCTATATGGTGATATTTCATCTTGTTAATGGAAAAACTTACAAATCAATGCCCGTAATCCCCTTTGTCAAGAGTTGATACAATTTCTATGTATTTTGCACGAGAAAGGGTTTGCATAATTCCTTATGGAACTTTTAAGAAACCTTCAATAGGTATTAGTTAAAACAAACGATTTGACAACTATTGTTAACCTCTCATCCAATTATGCTAAAGAGACGGAATAGAATCTTATAGCAGTCAATATTTTAATAAAAAATTTCTCAAATCTTGAAGAACAAATTCATTTTAAAGTAGAGAGGGGAAATTGGAAGTTCGGCTAATGAATTCCGTCAGGTGTACATTATTACATGGGAGATGGCAACAATCCAGGTTTGGAGTCTCCTGGCAATAAAAATAAACTCTCTTCCAGTGGAATAGGTATGGATACTACTGGTTTTCCAGAGGGGTAATAATTAATACGTCTGGTTCTTCATCGGGAAAAGCATTGATACAACCGGTCCTCCATGCTGGTTATTTGGATAGCGGAAATAATATTCGCCAGGAATGGTCAGATTTGTGTAGGCATCTGGGATGACATAAGGAACTAATTTTTCTCTAGGATGGTCGGTCGTATAGACCCCTTTACTCCGGTCAACTCAAAACTCTTAGAAATCTTTCTATGAGACCAGAAAATTACACATTTTTAGAAGAAATTTTATTTGGTTGGGAGGCTGGCCCTAAACGGGCTTTAAAACAGAAGAAATCTGACTCTTCCCTGGATATGATCATGATGGTGTCTGTAGGGCAGGGTTTCCTTTCTCTAGGGTGTGTATAAAAAAAGTTGGCAATGCAATAAATTTTTTTGTTCAGAATTTCAACTGGGGTCTTTGGCTCTTTAAGAGAGTTTTGCTTTATATTTTTTTTTTTTAAATATACAGTAGAAGTTAGATAAAAATTTTTTATGTAATAACAAGTGATGAGACTAAAGAAGTCAGCAAGACATTTTTAGGAGAAACAAATGTAGGTTTCTCTTCCGATATTGCATAAATTATCGTGCAAGAAGCCACATTTTTGGGGACTGTAAATTTTTCAAGTTCGTAATTATACAAAAAAAAACGACCATAAATTTTCAGTTTAATATATCGTGAACACTGCGAAGTAGTGAAAAAAACAAAGAAGCAAACCAGTATAACAACATAATTACGAATATATCACACACAATAACAATCACTATCAATGTTTTAATCAAAGTATTGAACATTTAATATCCGACTAACAATATCATAATAAACACAACACAGAATAGAAAAGAAAACACAGCGCACAAAAAACTAACATCATTGCTAAGAGCAAAAATAACTTAACAATATGCCTCTAGCTCTTCAACTCCCCACAAATTGGGGGAAATATTATTCGGTGCGAACAAAATAACAAAAATCAACTTCATTGCTAAGAGCAAAAACAACTTAACCGGTATCGTATTGGAAAAAGCAAATATGTTTTTCCAACATACTTTTTCCCTTTATTTCTTAATATCTTACGATTCTTAAAGTCTGTTCTTGAGAAGGCATGGGTTTTTCAAGCTTATTCATTTTAAATATTTTTTTTTGTGTGCTTAAATCGGTTATTTATCGTAATTTCTAATTTGAATTGTGTGTCTAATTTGAACAAATGACTGTCTAAAATTTGATTGAATGTTATTTTTTTTTAAATTGAACAACATTAGAAGGAGGGATGCTTGCCCTCCAATCACTTCTGACTTTTGAAAAAGGCTTGAGAACTTTTAATTTCCCCTCGAATTAGCTCCTTTAAAAGATTCAAAGATATTGCTATTTCTTATAGCGTGACGCTGCTTATAATATTTTTTATATGACCTCTTAAAAGCTATCATGAACTCTTGAAATATATCTAGAAGGCTCGATTTTCTCGATTTTCTTTATTCTGCTCACATGAGTTTTATAGAATGTGCCATTTTTGGGGCTCATAATCTTATTTTTACATTCTTATCATAAGTTTGTATTATCTTAAAAGGTCCGGAGTACCTATCCCAGAGTTTTTTTTTCTATCGACCTAAAATTGAAACTTTGTGTAAATTCTTGCTTATAATCACATGAATGACTATAAAATTGTCTTGAATTAAATATTTCAGCGTGCGGTGTTATGCAGTCACGGCCAAACATTGAAATAAATGGGAATTTGCTTATAGCCTCTGAGTAGGCACTTTCTATTAAATTATTAGAAAATGGCAAATTGTCGTCCCAGTCCCTCCTCTCGTTTTAAGTATATATTCCTCAGATACTTGAAAGTAATTTTCAATTATTCTGGATTTTCCTAATAGCTTCAGGGTGATATGGAGTGGCCACTAGTTTTGAAATTTTCTCAGCATCAGTTCCTTGTAACCTTTGAAACAAAGTTTTTTCCATAGTCTGACAACACTTAATTGGGAATTCCATATTTCAAAATAATTTAGCTAAGGCCTTACGTGTGGTGTGCTAACTTTAGTCCATTAAATGTTTAGCAAATGTAAATCCTGAGATGTGGTATACTGTTAAAAGCACGCAAATATGGCCACTATTTAAGATTGGTAGACCACCATTGGTTGCTTGTAGATCGAAATAAACTATGTCAAATGGATATTTGGCTATTTGAATTCTTCCTATTTGTCGATGGGGGAAAATCTGAGTTTTATCTTAGGTTGCAAGCTCCAAATTTATGTATAAACTCTTTGAGGTCAGTTTAAGCAGAAGAGACAAAAAGTATTGTTTTAAATTGTTGAAAGTTTTGGTAACCCATAAATGCCCTACTATTTCTGAGTGGATGAATTCGAACCCAGGAATTTCCAATTTCTGTAGCAGGACTGGGATTATTGAAGTTTGGTTCGTACTGGGAGTGCTTAATTTTAATTATCAGTCAGCATATCTTATCCTTTAGTTTGCTTACCCTTATGTTTTTTAAAGATAAAATTTTCTGTTTGTTTTGTCAATGGCTATGTTATTCTTTACTTAGGTTTTATTAATTTTCTGACTTCTCTTTGGTTTTTTGAAGACATTGATGTTTTCTATTTCTGTTTCTTCGTAAGGAGCGTTTTGTTTTATTTTAAAATATTTGAAATCTGAATTATAGTTCTGTAATTTTTGCAGCCAGCTTGCAAAGATTCCTACGGGTTTTGAAAAGCTTTCAAATATTGAAGGATTTTATGAGCTGGTCGAAGTATAGATTTTTAACCTTCGATATGATGTCAGACTGCTCCAGACAGTGAACCATAAATAAAAGTTCTAGTTGGGTAGCTGCGTAGATGCTTTCATCCAGGGTTAGAGTGCGGTTTGCATTGGCAATAACTTTCTCCTCTCCATATATGACAATTGATAGTATTGTTCCTATCTCTTTGTTGGACACATCTGTAGTTACTATAAATTGTCTTTTTTGTAGGGATGTTAAAGCTAATATGGGTTCTGATTTGAGCGCTTTTTCTCAATTTTATAGAAAATTTTGACCTCTTTTCACTATGAGATCCTTTAGAGGTTACCCTTTTTATAGTCAGTCAGGTTATTGCTATTTATGCATAATTTCTCGAAAATCTATGAAAATAAATGGTTACTCCCAAACTTACTCTTAATTGCTCGATTTGTTTTGGCGGTTTAAATTTTTTTTACATATTTTAATTTTTCGCCATCAGGCAAAATCTGACACTCCGTCTCAACCTCTCTTAAAAAGTTTATTGTTGGCTGGAATAGCCTTATCTTTTCTAGTAGTAATTTAAAGTTTTCCCCTCAAAATTCTTCAGATACTTTCGATTGGGTCACTAAGTGGTGAACTGTGTTTTCACTGGGGCAAAAAAACATGTACAAAATTAATTACCTTTTCCATGCCCAACAACAAGTGGAATAAAGGCTTTCACAAAGCAATTGAACTCATTTTAGTCCGAACGACACTTGTAAATATCCCTAGCTTCCACATTCAGTTGTGGATAAGATAGTTTTGTGGATGTATTTCTCTGTGATTTTGATCTGATGATAACTTTGTTTCGAGTCAAGGGTAGTGGAACCTTTATTTTCACTAGAGATTGAGTCTAGAATTTTGTCTATTTTAGCTGAGGGGAAACTATCGCTAACGACTTGTTTGTATCAGGCTCTATAATATGTGACTAGTGTTCCATCGTTGTTTTTCTATTGAACCAAGACTACAGGGGCAGAACTGGGGCTAATGCTTCGTTTAATGATATTATTACTCCAAAGTACTTGAATTTTATTGTTTAACTAACTTTTGTCTTTTATATGGCATTCGATAAGGCTGTTAGTAGTATAGTAAATGCATGTTCTTCTCCACTTAACTGATCTATTCAATTTAAATCGTTTTCAGTCCATTTAACATCATTTTAATACCAATCATTGCACATTTTTACAACTTTTTATCCCTACATTCAAAATGAAAACAGGTCCTTTGAAATCAAATCGGTCTTATTTTTATTATTTTCACAATGTGAATACGGGTTATAGATCCCACCTAATCAATTTACCACCTGTTCAATTGAATTCAAACCAATTAAATTAAAATTTCCACATTTTAATAATTTTGAATCATGACCTTTATGACTAAAACAAGTCTTGTGAAATTAGGGTTTAATTATTTTCCATTTTTCATATACTACTGATAAAATGCAATGATTTAATATTTAGTGTGTTGTTCGATATTAATATCTAAATAATTTATATTATCTTTATTTTTTCTTTCAATAACCTTTAAAATCATGCCTTTAACTAATTTTTTAATTTCTTTTCAATATTAGCTGTCTTAGAATCAAAACACTTAGGAGCGAAAAGATCGAACATTTTATCTTTAAAATGAACAGTAATAGAAAAGTTTATTTCTATATTTAATTTTAATATATATCATTCCTGTAATTGTATATTCCATTCCAATGTCTAAATTTTCTTTTCTAATAGTTTGATTATATTAATTTTCCATTGTCATTTCGCTTAAAGTTTCTCCATTTATAGATAAATTATTTTATTAAACCAGTTTCAAAATCGAAAATAAATTATATATTAACATTTTATTTGTTATCAATGACTTCAATGGTTGCTTTTCTTTCTGAAAATATACCGCAGAAAATTTTGTATGGATTGGCAGGTACTTGATCTAATAAAAGTATAATATCTATATCAGCTGTAGATCCACCTCGATAAATATTCGATTCATGCTTTTGTTTTATTGAATAATTTTCAAGTGTTCTCTTTAGTAAAAACCACCAATAATTTGTTTATGGATGGTTTTTGAGTTTCGACGTCAGGAAATAAATTAGTATAGATCTTGTTTTCATTTCCTTTTTTACTTCATTCTATTGGTTCCATTTTGATGGATAAATGATAAGAATTGTTGTAATTGTCAAAAAAAGAAGGTAATACATCTATCGAATATTTTGTGCTGTTATTAGTAATATATTTCCATAATAAATAATGAACTTAAGGAATAATTTCCATAATGAACTTAAGGAACATTGCAAAAATCGTCTGACATTTTTGAAACGCTTAAAACCGAATATCAAAAACATGGCCTCAGTTTTAATACTGAGAAAACCGACATAGTTCTCTTCAATTGGCAAAAAATACAACACGTGCCTTCACTGCTTTTTGGTGAAAATCTCGTGAATACTGCTGACCACATAAATTTCCTCGGAGTCCCTATTGGCTCGTCTCTAAGGCATACACGTCTTCCACTGATCAAACACCTCAATCGACGAATCTCCGGCTCGTATGCTTCCATAGTCTCTGCTAAATTCCGTTTTAGCCGCCCCCTCCTTTTGCTAAATACCTCCTACGTTTTCCTCCCTGGTACAGAAACTCAATCCTCATTAAAAAGTATCACATAACCGACCCTCATGTTGCAGTTGAAAATGTAATCAAAAGACACAATATTAAAATAGTAGATCACGATTGGTATAATCAACTTTTACAATAGGTCTGTTTTCGCTTTATTCATTTTAGTGCTATTTTGTTTGCCCTTTTATTAGTTGAGTCTCTTTCTAGTTATGTCTCTTCTGATATGTTCTTATATATTTTCTTATATTTATATGTTCGTGCTCCATCTTTTTCCTTTTGTATGATTGACGGGTTTTCAAATAAATAAATAAATAAATAAATATAAATATATATATATATATATATATATATATATATATATATATATATATATATATATATATATATATATATATATATATATATATATATATATATATATATGTTTTTTTCATAGGCATGTATTTTGGGGGTGATACCTGACACGTGGATGCCATGGATATTCTGTCGTAGCCACAAGACTTGACTGGGTAGAGAATTTAATGTGGCGAAACCCTATAGGCAAGTGTATTCTCCTGATGGGCGCTTGTGTTGGGTTGTTGCCTGTGTGACGACTTATGCTTATTGACGACATGACTGCCTGTCTATGGATTATTGTTTATGGTTGATTGTGTATGGCTATGCTGTTTGACCTATGTGATTGTATGGATGAGTAAGGTTAAGACCTCATTCAAGTGCTGGTCTATATTAATCACTAATTTAGGAAAACAGTCTTCCTTTTCTCCTTCTGTCTCTCTCTTTTTTTTGTGTTTTTGCTGTTGCATTGGTGATTTCTCTTTTCATAATATATATATATATATATATATATATATATATATATATATATATATATATATATATATCTTCATTTTTTCTTCGGAGTGAAACACCTGTTTGGATTTATTTGATTTTAACTTGCTATGAACTTAAATTAATATATATCTTAAATAACATAAATCTTCATTTAGTTCTCTGAGTGAGAGCATCTGTTTGGATTTATTGGATTTTAACTTGCTGTGAACTTAAATTAATTCAGTGACCATTGCTAGTTAACGCCCGAAGGGTAAACTGTATGTCGTGTAAAACCAGTATAGTGAGGAGGTAAAACAATTGTAATAACCGGCTTGGATACGTACTTAGATTCTGGAAGACAATTGAAAAAATAATTTCCTGTGTTAATTAGGGCGAGAATGATACGAAATGGGTGAATGTAGCAAATACGAACTAGTAAGGGTATTGTAGCAAATAGTACTAGTATACTAGTTTTTTTTGTATTTTTTTCAGTAAAGTGTAAATTATCTAGTCTTGAGAAGGAACTAGGGAAAGTGCAAATTTTGTTTAATGTTGAGAAGGCATGAGGGTTTCCAGTCCTAATCATGTTATTTTCTGCTTGTTTTGATTTTGACTCGGTTTTGTCTTGTAATATCTTTTTGTTTTGGGTTTGATTTATTTATAATGGAGATTTTTTGGTAGTCTTACACCAAAGATTATTTGACTTTATTTTTACTCATCTTTGATTTAGTGAAGCTCTTTGCATTTCTTTCAAGTGGAATTTTCCTATTAAAATTGTTCTTTTTTTGTTAAAATTGTATTTGTGACGAAAAGTAAAATAATATTCTATTTATTTTGGCTTATCAAACAATAAATGGTAGCAAATAGTATGTAAGTAGTGATTAGGCTCAATAGTAACCGAAACTCTTAGTACTATAACAACCACAAAATCTCAGTTTGATAACAATAGATACATCAAAATAATTGAATGTTGATCCTTATTCAAAGTAGAGGAATTTCAAAAAGTTCAATGTTTTCCATAGTCATAAGACTGAGGTAAATCATAAAAAAAACAAGTTACCATTA
The DNA here is from genome assembly GCF_032884065.1 of Artemia franciscana. Taxonomy (NCBI): domain Eukaryota; kingdom Metazoa; phylum Arthropoda; class Branchiopoda; order Anostraca; family Artemiidae; genus Artemia; species Artemia franciscana. Next base: position 9,022,659 of record NC_088868.1, read on the forward strand.
AAAGTTGGATGGGAAATGTTACCTATACAAAATTTACTCAATTTCTTAAATAGGAGGAAAACACCTTAAAAAATCGAATGACCCTAATAAAAATCTCACCATCATATTCAGTATATCAGAGAATTCTTATATAGTGGTGCCGAGCTCCAACACACAAATCGTGAAATTCGCATTTTTCGTCAAAAGCAAGATCATTCTCCCTAAAAACTGCTTAGGAGAATGCTTGGGTTCCATCCCTGTCCCTTTTTTTAAGTAAATGACTTGTTTTTGTTTCTGTAAATACATTTAAGCTTTTTTAAGCATTTTTAAGCTTTTAAGCTAACTTAAATTTTTGTCTTCCTGATCTGTACATTTGAATAATAATATTATTAAGAAGAAGCCAGGGATTTGAAACTCAATTTAGCACATTAACTAGGGTCAATCTAAGGCCCACCCCTACAGAAAGTTTTTGGAACAAATGCGGTGATTTTTGTTTTTGTTGATGTTCATAGTCCTTATTGAAAGGTTAGTTGAAAAGTGATAGATATATATATCTGTTGAAAACGGTGGAAGAATACAAGTGAGTTGCTTTCTACATCTGTGTTGGATTAATTTCCATGAGACCAGGCAAGGTAGGAAAAATAGTTTGTGAGGAATACCGTCGTTAGCATATTGGCAGGGGGCCTGTTTACCCTTGAAAGCGATAGCTTGAGATATTACGGGTGACCCAGGTGATGCCATACCTAGCCAACAGCTTGATCCGTTTATTCATTACAATGCGGAACTCTTTTAAAACTAAGAATCCTTGGTCTTCCTGCTATCTTTATCTTCTTCGTTACCACTGAAAAGTCCTGTTTTGTAGTTTTTCCCTGTTTTTTTACGTATTTCTTCGTAAGTGAATATGAAAGTGAGGCAATGACTGGTTTTTAGACATAATATATTTTATATAGCAGTTATTACTCCATAGTATCTAAAATGTTGTTTTAAAAAATGAAATTTTCTAAAAAGTATTAATCTTCTATTTTCTGATCTACTGTTCAGATACTTTTTGCTTTTTAAAACAACCTCAAACAGTACAACGTGTGACTTTTGATAAATTCGAAAACTCGCATGTGTCAATTATATGGTTCACTGCAATATGACGCAAAAAAAAATCTTAATTCTCTGTAAAAACCAAAAAATCTGTTGGTTTGTAATCCTAAGAGACATAGCCTTCACAATGATAATGTAGAAAACCTACTCTCTTAACATTCCAAAAGTTGAAGCGTAGAAAATTTTAACCATTACTATTCCAATATCTAAAAAATAAACCAAATTTTTGAATGGGGTTTTTCAATACCCTACCAAAGTAGGTTTACTCAAACTTCAGATTTATCACAGTAATAGTTTTAAAATAGAAATCATCTTATTTGTTAGTCCGAGACTTTCTCAATACCGGGGAGAAAATGCTTTATTTGAACGGCTTTTTCTCCCTATCGCTAAAATGGATTGAATGATAAATAAGTTTGACTATAATTATCTAAAATAGTGCAGTTCTTACGTATCATCCAGCTGTGGAACATTTTGACTTATTTTTTCACTATTGGCTATCGTATTAATTGTTTCATACTAAAAATTATCTAAATAAACATTCTTATGCTCTAGGTTCCCATTTAGGCGATCGCCTATTGGCTCCCTAGAGAGACGGGGGAGTAATTGGAGCTCTGGGTTATCTTCCTACCAACCCTTTCTGCATTCCTACTGGAGTTTGTCTAGGATGTGCCTTGGCTCCTGAACTATTTAATTGCATCTTTGACTACGTGATGATGAAGACCGCTATGCATCCGAAAATTAGCTTGATGTTTCGTGAAAGAATATTAAGCGATGTTAAATTCGCTGCGATCCGCTACTCGTGGCAAACTCCCTCGAAGAAATTCGAGCAGCGCTGACAGTTACGAGAAAAGAAGCTAGCAAGGATGGCCTCAACATTAAACTGTGCAAATGATGAAGCAATAATGAAGAATTTCAAGTACTTTGGCTCCATTCTTTCAACTGATGGATCACTCAAAGTCAACGCAAAAAAAGCTGAGGCAACATCTGTCCCAGGAAGACTTTAGAGCATTTAAAACAACCTTCCAGTCAGCAGTCCTACGAAGATGAGGATGTTTAATGGATCTCTCTGGAAGACAACTTGGCCAGCAACCATCAACTCTTTGAGAACTCTATATATAATTTAAAGCAAAAGACCCTGAAATATTGAGGGACTTCGTTGATATGTCTTCGTCGGCTTTACCAGCCTCCTATTACGCAAGATGCATATTTCATTCTCCCTGCAAGCAAAGCAACATCAACTGAGATGGAACAGCCTCTTTTTGCTTGATTGTCACAGAAAATATCTTGACGCATCGTATTTAATTTTAACCCTGTAATTGCTGGATGAAAAAGGCCATGCAGTTACCCAAGAGTAACTTGGTCCAACTGTATATATCACATTCTAATTAAGGTAAGCACAAGAACTGAAGATTCTTCCGCGCAAGCGCAAGACCCGTATTAATAAAATTAACATAGTGGCTCTTAATAAAATACACAGTGCTACATACAATGGGATTCTGTCATGATTTGGGATTAACAACCATAATTAATTTCCATTGAAAAAGACAAACAATATTAAAACCAATATCGATAAGAGACAATTTCATGCAGGAGGGACACTGCCCCATCCAAAATCCGTGCTATTTACGCCATAGTCTCATAGTTTATTCCGATAGTATAAAAAAACAATAAAAAACATAAAAATCATGCAATTATAATGATAATATTTTTTTAATCAATGAAAAATATTTGCATAACGATATAGGGTATATGATGGGGAAATCTTAAGACAAAAATAATATTTGTCAAACAGTTTGTGGTAAAAAACTCTAAGTAAGGAGTGACCCGGTTCAAAAGTAACCAATACTCTAAGTACCAAATTTTGATATTAATAGAATCATCAGAAGAATTGCATTTTTTTGCTGATACCAAATATATGTTTCATTAAGTTTAGTTGTATTCATGAAATATTTAAGAGCCTTTGGAAATTTACCTTGTTTTGTGTTTACGTGGGAAGATCTTTAAATGGAGGATTTTTTCATGTGGAAATAGGAATTTTCCGTAAATTGGGTGCCAGATTTCCCAGCATTATTCAAATAACTTTCAGAAATAAGATAGAAATAACAAGTTTTTTTTCAACTAAAGGTAGGGAGCAATATTAAAACATAAAACGAACATAAGGTTCACCCTCTCGTCAATACCTCGCTGTTTACACTATGAAGTTCTTACTAATTTTAAAAGAGCTATTTATTCTAATTAAATGGGTTTTGTGATTCAGGGGTTATTCTTAAGGAAGTAGAGCAAAATTCGAACTTCAGTGTACAGAATGAGGTATTGACAAGAGGTCGAACCCCTTCATACGTGTTTTAAATTTTGCATCAAATTATGGGTGATTTATGAAATCGAGAATCGGTAATACCGACTTCCCCCATTTACGTACTCGTGAACGAAAAACCAGTGACAAACAAACTCACCACTACAATATCAGGCACCTTCAATGAATTCCAGTCAACGCTTCTTATTTGGAGTTCTGTCAGTTAACATTAAGAAGTTTATTAGGTGATTCTCTAGCAATACCAAAAGCTTTGGCTGAGATAACATTTCATTTTGGGCCCATTCAATAAAGATATAGGTAATAGAAAAACTACTTTTTCTTGTTTTGATATTGATTACTATGCTCCTGCTTTCAAAGCACAATAATTGGGTCATGGAATGGAGTATTACATGGGTATTTCACCAACATCAGTTTATGGTCTTGATAGTTAATTTAGTAAGTTTTTTCACTCAGCACTGCCCCCGGCTAAAAATACATTGCACCGGTTGCCATAGATTTTACTTCCTCTGTACAATATAGTTGGGGCTCTGGGATGGATTTTAAGGAAAGTGTTTTACAAAATCTCAGGTTGAGCGTGCCATCCTTTGGCGATTGAAATCATGACAAAGCGTAAAAGACTTGAAAAGGGCGAGAAACACCTCATCACTCATCAGTCTCAAATCAGCCTGGAAGCGTAAAATTTCGCTCTTGTCAAATAAGAAAAAGCAGCCAAGGGTGAAAATTGTTACATAAAAACAAGATTTCTTTTCCTAGATTTGGGATATTTATCATATAATTAATCTCATCCTTCAGTCAACTCATCTCTAAATCTTATCAATGCGGAAAATGTTGATGCGGATGTAAAACATGGTTACTATATACTATTTTATCTGCAACAACCACTCTCTGAAAACGTAAATTTTCCTATTTATTCCAGTAAATATTATTTCATAGATTTGACTTCCACATTTATAGGTCTGCACTTGACAGTAAAAAAATCTACCAATGAAAAACCAAGTATAGCTGATAGGTTTAATTATAAAAATTTTCTACTAAACAATTTGTTTAGATAAATTTGTGTCTACAGAAGTGGAACATTGGTGAGCCCAAGCAAAATTCTTTCAAATTATGCAAGTTATATACAGTTCATATTGATGACTCAAATGTCCTATAAGCTATTGAAAGGTTTGGCTATTGGATAAGAATATAAAATGAACACTGAGACTAGCAATATACTTTGAGAGGCAACAATTAAAGACTTACACTTTATTGGGAAAATAAATCACGAGATATTTAATTAACCTAAATGGTTGCCTCACAATGTTAAGATTGATATAAAGCTATAGCTTCCTTTGTCCAATTTTATTTTCCGAAAAATACTTGCCACTACACCTAATGAAAAAGTCTCTCTCATCTCGGCAATAATTTATGTACGAAAACAACAAGTTTTGAGTGCTGTTGCCTTGGCAATTTACAAATTAAGAGGTAAGGGAAATAATATCCAACTGCTGGTTACTCATACAATCATGAATCAACGACATTTGACTTTCGACCGAAGGGGTACAGTAGGCTTAGAGTTTACCTTTGCCAAAACATTGAAGTAGAGTGTAGCAATAAACTCACTATATCGATTTGAAACCTATTGGGAAATTACTTCTGATGGTAGTATTCTATTAGATTTGGTACCATGAACATAAATAAAATAATCAATGTAATCGATTTGGATCCCTACATGTCAAAATACAAATTCTATTATATACCCTCTGATTTTCTCTAGCGTACTCAAAGTGTTAACAAAACCCTTATAATTGTTAATAGTATTCCATAAATTTTAAAGACGGTATATTCGTTAAGCATCTTTCAAACAACGAAGAATGTTGAATTTTTTGACCCTCTTTTCCTACTATATGCTTTTTCACTGAAACTTTCTTGAGCAAAGTGGAAAATATGCTATTCAAAATCGGAAGCGAGTTCAAGATTTGTTAACCAAAGGCTTTGGTTTTCATGCACTATTATATTTCATTTTTTGATATCTTGGATGCACTTAAAGGGAATTTCTTAACTTTTGTGGTTGTAATTTATGATTCAAGGACTGTCTAGTTGAAATTACTCTTTCCTACCTGTACAGTATGAATTTCATTGCCCTAAGAGTGAAACACCTTAAAAATGTTTTTGAATTTGTTTATTTATAAGAGTTGTATGCACAAAACTCATTGTCCCTTAGATTTCTTTGTCCACGTATAGGTAAACATCGTTAATTATAAGTGGCAGTAGCTCAACAAGATTCGACTTGTATTCATCTTGGCATGCAAAGTCAGGGTCAAATTTTTTACCATACAATGTAATTTAATTTTATTATATCTCTTTGTAAAGTCAATGATACTGATTTGATTTATATTATAGAATTTATATTTGTCAGTATACTTGTTTGAAGAAATGTCGTACTCAAAATTTTCACATGAAGAATCACTTTCTCTAAAAGCCAAGAAAAACCAGTGGGCTTACAATCATAGTAGCCACTATCTTCACAGCGATGTCGCAAAACAAATCTGTTTTATTGTTCCACCAATTGAAGTTTAGATTAGGTTCTTCTTCCTAAAACAATTTTAATCGACGACGATACCAGTCTCTTAGAAATAAACTGTAATCACGTTTAGGGCTTTTTCAATCATGCCAGAGTAAATATCTTCCTATTGTGCACAATTATCAGAATGACAATTGAAACACAGAAAACCTCTAGCATGAAAGTCATAAATCTCCTTAAGACAGGAGTTACGGTCATTAATTTGCATGGCCTGTCTTCTATACAATTTACATGGATTGCATAATCTAAAATTTTCATTATAATCATCAACAATGGTACAAATCTCACAGAATGATCAGCTGCTTAACGTATATAAACACAATGGACATCTTTAAAACATTTTTTCAATGTTGACTGTCTCACTTCCAAGAAGAAAATGACTTGAGATCAATAAAATGAATATTTTTCGCTATAAATTGTCACTTACTCTGATCGCTTATGGGGTCACTAGAAAAATGGGAGGAGTAACTGAAACTCTGGGTAATCTTTTAACAGATACGCAGTATCATTTTGTTTTTTTCGAATAATATATGAATAAATTGACTACATGTCTTGGTGCCATGACAAATAAGTCTCAGAAAGTTTTGGCACGTTGACAAGATATCTTGCATGATGTTGCAGGGGTACATTTGTCTTCCTTTTAACTTTCGCTGAATTTTATAAGTAGCAGGTTGGTAATAGAATCAATCAACGGGTAATTTATTACCATCAGCAAGAAGTTGGCCCTTATCATCATTTAAAATTCTTATGTTTATGTTCTCATTCAACAATAACTTCTCTGGAAATGCTACTCTCACAAATCCAGTTCTATACCAATTGATTTTTTTCAGTTCTCCAAAGAAATTTAACTTTTTGCTGTCATGACAATGCACACACACGGTGCATATAAGGTCGGTATTAGCACTTGTTTCATAATTCAAATATTTATCCTGGTCAGCATTCAATGCTACTCCAGTACTACGACGATTACATGTCTTCTTGGATTATTCCATCTTCACTTAAGAAAATGTTGATGTTTATCCTTCCGATTCAGAAATAATCCAGAAGAAAATCATAAGATCCAACAAGTCACGCGAGATTATATCATCCAAAACTCTAATCACGTATAAGACGCCTGCATCTCCAAAAAATTTAATATGACGTAACAGACAACTACATCTTAGAAAACATTTATTTTGACGTAACAGACAACTGCATATGTTAGAAAACATTCCCTACTACATAACCTGCATATGCGTCTTGAGGAGATCGCTGTTATATCTTAAATCTTTAAAGAAACAAAGGAGTAGTGGGTATGGGTCTGCTCAAATGTCACTAGTGGCACGGTGACAAGGACCACACACAAAAGTCAGACACACAAAAAAACAAGGACGGATACAGAGACATGCAAACAGACACTCAGTCACACAGGCATACTAGGAGGGAAACTAAAAACACACACAAAAATAAAAAATCAGGCAAACAAACACAAAAACACAAGCACAGAGACATGTAAAAGGAAAATTAGTGATATAAAAACAAAAACAAAACAAAAAAACACGAAAACAGAAAGTTTGACACACAAAAGCCTTCAAACAAAGACCTTCAAACAGGAACTTAGTCACAGAGGGACGGCTATAGAAAGACAAAAAACACACACAAAACAACAAAGTAAGACAAACGAAGACAGGCATAGAGACATGCAAACAGACTCTCAGTCATACAGGCGTTGTGGGAGAGAGACAAGAAGCACAAAAAGACATAGATTCAGACAGACAAACACAGAAGACGGACAAAGAAACATGCAAACAAAGGACATGCAAAAGTTCCCCCCTCGTGCCTGTGCGTTTGACTGCGTGTGCGTGTATGTCTTACTTTGTGTGGCTGTTTGTGTGGGTGTGAGTGTGTTTTTATGTTTTTATGTTTTCTCTGTCTGTTTTTGTCTTTCTCCATGCCTTTGTGTTTGAGTGTGTGTTTCGCTTACGTACCTGTGTGTTTGACTTGTGTCCATACCTGTGTGTTTGACTTTGTTTGCGTGTTTGTTTTACTTTTTCTGTGTTTTTTTTCTGTGTCTTTTTCCCTTTGTGTGTTTTTTTCTTTTTCCCAGTTTTCCTCTGTGCATGTTTGCCCTCTGTGTTTTTTTGTCTCCCTCACTCTGGATGTTTGACTTTTTATGGTTGTTTTTTTGTGCTTGTGTGTATGTGCTTATGCTTTTTTATATGTTTGTGTGTGCGCCTTTTTTTGGGTTTTTTTCTCTCCTTGTGTTTTTTCTCTCCCCCATGCCTGTTTTCCTGACTGTGTGTGTGCCTGTGTGTCTGACTTTGTTCTGGTTGTGTGTGTTTTGTTTTTGTTTGTATAAGTGTGAGTGTGTTTGTGTGTGTTCGCACGAATCGTTTGTGTGTGTTAATCGCGAATACGAAGTAGTATAAAACACGCATGTTTGCGTGTTTTTCGCTATGTGCGTGTATGTCTCTTTGTCAATGCCTGTGTGTCTGACTGCGCGTGTTTATCTGACAAAAGAGTTCCACAGGACTAGTTATAGTTAGGCACAATGACTTGATTTTGTGTGGTCGTGTGCGTGTGTGTGTTTGAGTTTGTTTGTGCTGTGTGCGTGTGCTTGGGTCATTCCCTATCTGTGTTTTTGTCTCTCCCCCATGCCTGTTTGCCAGAATATGTTTGTGCCTCTGTGTCTGACTTTTTGTGGCTGTATGTGTGTTTGTGTGTGTGCTTGTGTGTGAGGGTAATTGTTTATTTTTCCGGCTTTGCATGTATATTTCTCTCTCCGTACCTTTGTTTCTGACTGTTTGTTTATTTTTCTGATCAGATGGTTTCAGAGGACGAGTCATATTATGGCAAGGTGACTTGAATTCACATCGCGTATCACATTCAGGGTGGCTTGCTTGGATATATGTAAGATTTCTAGTGAGAAAATGTCTGAAAAAATGTCTTAGGATTGATGAAGGGATGCCAGAAGGTGCAAGGTGGTCAGTCCTAGTTTAAAACGGCGGCGAGAATTGGATGGTTGTCTGGCGGAGGATTGGCTTGTGAAAACAAAAGCTTTTGGGTTTATTGCATGATTTTTAACAAAAAAATATTTGGATAAAATCTTAGAACTGGTGAAGGGGGGTGGCAGAGGGTGTCCAAGGGTCATTAATAGTGCAGTAGAGTAGCATGAATTGTTTGGACTAATATTTTCTAGAGCTTAAAGTTAAGATGGGAGTGTTAAAAAAAATTTTCGACTGAGGGGGAGTCATATCGAACGCAGAGTCAAAGAACCGAGTTATTTTCATTAAATGCCCTCAAAAATATCTTAATGTTGCTTATATTTAATACTTAGATTTATACTATATACTTGGATTTAATAATCTAACGAGATTTTGTAAAATTTGAAAAGAAAATGTTATTCATCTGTGCGCTTGTCACTGGGAATATATAGTCTTGGCTCAAAGAATTGAGGGTTTTTATTAAAAGTTTTTAAAAGTATGTTAATGCACTTGAAATTTACCTCTAATAACAAGCCCCTCTCACCCTCTAGAACTGGTTTGTAGGATCCCCATCTTACTTCAATTCAAGATTCTTGTTGCTTGTATTTTCTCCTTTGTAAGATTTTTTTCATGTCTCCTTTTTTTCAATTTTTGAGTTTGAATTGCTTTTCTGTGTTTTAAGGGTCAGCCACACATTTCAATGAAGGCGTACATTTCCTGGGTTAACTTTTTCTACAGCTTAAAGTCAAGCTGGGAGACATTAAAAGAATTTTATTTACTGAGAGGGAGTGAAATCTAACGCTCAGTCAAAGAAGCAAGATTCTCTCATTAAAAGTCCTCAAAAATATCTCAAAGTGGCTTAATTTTACCTCTAACGAAATTATATGAAATTTGAAGAAAAATACTATTCGAATCTGCGCTTGTCAACGGGGAAGGTACAGTCTTGGCAAAAAAACGAGCGATTTTCCTTATAAGCGATTCAAAATATCTTAAGGTGGTTTAACTTCACCTCTAATAATAGGCCTCTCCTTTGGAATTGGTTTATAGGATCCCAAGGGTTAGACAAACATTGCAAGGTAGCCTCAATTGCTAGGAGTAATCAGAAGAAACGCTAATGGGCAATTTTTTATTATGTATAAATGAAAAATTCTAGTGTAAACAAATTTTTTGGCACATAAATTCCCGAAAAAATTCCATATCTGTGAAAAAGACTATTAGGTAAAAATCCGTTAAGAGCAACCCCCAATATTATTGGACAGTGCCATATAAGCATTACTCAACAAGCAGGTGTACTTCAAATGAATTAGCAAATTTAGTACTCGATTTTCTGTCCTGCATGTCAAGTATCACAATCATATGGGAACACAAAATTCATTTGATCAGTGGACTCTAAAATTTTTTACTTGAATTAAAGTTAACTTTGCTATTTGTTATAATATCTGTTTATTTTGGGTTTTATTTATTTAATATTGTGATTTTTGGTACCTTCAGGACTGGAAGATTATTTGACTTGTTTTTGCTCATCTTGATTGAATGGAACTCTTTTCATTTCTTTCAAAAACATATTGTGAAAGACTTTTCATTATTAATTTTGCTTGTTTTTCCTCTGTGTGTCTTTGTCTCTATCTCTTGTTTCTGTGTCTGAAATGTCTCTCTCTCTGTCACTGTCAAATATTGACTACTACCAAGTTATCAACCGTCACAGCAAGATAGTAATCACACATTTCAAACAATTCGGATTGACAAGTTGTCAGGATGGCTAAACCATCGCTTGACCTTCCTTTAGCTTTAAATCTTCTTGCAGGGGAGAGATG